>NW_008795131.1:1641222-1653560 GCF_000699145.1 Aptenodytes forsteri | reverse complement strand
TAGGGGGGGCGGTTGCTGTGTGTGGCGGGAGAGGGATAAGCTGTGAGGGAAAGATGTCCGCGGGGGACTTTGGGCAGACAGAGAGACTGAAAGACCGATGCCCTCTCGGGGGTGCTGAGGGTCCCTCAGCCGGGCAGGGCCGGGGGCCGTGGTGCTAGGGAGGGAGCTATTTGCGGGGAGCTGCCAGCTGAGGGGATGGGCTGGTGCCCACTCAAAATGTGTGGGTCCTGAGCAAAGCCTTCCCCCCACTTTTCCTGCAGTTCTTCTGCCATGAGGATGCACTACCTGCTCCCGACTCTGCTGTACTTCTCGCTTGTGCTGCTGGGGCCTAGCGGTGAGTGTTTGGCCATCCCAGCTTGGGCCCACAGGGCCTCCTGGGCAGGGGCCAGGTCTGAGCCGGTAAGAGGTGGAAGAGGGCTGCTCTGCAGTATCCCCACCATGCCTCTCTGGGGAGACCTGTGCCATGGTTCCCATCAGCTCGTCTTTCACACGTTACCTTTGACTTGGTGTGTTCATAGACAGACAGTGCTACACTGAGGCACTGATGTGATGGAGCACTTGCCTTGTGCTCCAAACTCAACCTCTGCAGAAGCAGATTAAATACTGCCTGTGGTGCAGTCGGTGATGAACTGGGGAGCTCTCCTGCACTTAAATAACTTCTTAAGAAGACTGTGTAATACATGGCAAGAAGAAAATAAGTGTCCAGGGCAACCTGTTTATCTCTCAATTTCTGGTCTTATTTTTATATAGCTCTTTGTTCTTCCTCTTGTCTCTTGTGTCCTTCAAACATACAGTAAATAAAATAGATTTGGATTCCAAATGTCAAAACTGTTGACACATGACCACCTTGTGGTTTTGATACCAGTTGTATTGGCACTTGGAATCTTGGCCTCTCTTAAAGCATGATGTGGTACAATACAGCTGGATTGTTGTAAAGTGTACCCCTTAATAGCAATATTTCAGAGCACTATAGTAAGGTGCTTGTGATTCCTGAAGTGTTAAGATTCTCTTGAACATCTGGGTACCTGGTTTGAATCTGTGACCCAAGAAGCAATTTTAAACTAAATTTTGGGCATTTATGACTCCTAAGTTACTAGGATCACATCAAGAAACAATTAGTGTGGGTTTGAAGTATCCTATAGCCTTCTCTTGACATGAACTTTTGTTGCACTTCAAATATTTAAATTGCTTCCTTGTAACATGTTCAAGTGACAGTTATTTACTTCTCCTTTTGTTTAGTCGCCTTGACATAAGCTGTACTCCCTTTGCTGTTTATCATGTGTACTAATTTTATTAATCTGACACTGCAGGTACCAGTGGACAAAATGTCTATATCACAAAAGAAAGTAGGTAGTTCTTCTGAAGGAGCTATTAATCATTCATAGTAATTGAGATTTGTGTGGGTTTTTTTTTTGGTTGGTTCGTTATTTTCCCCCCAGATGGAGTCATTGTTTTGTCTGTCCCTGAAGTGGTTTCATTAGAAAGTGGAAGTTCAACAAATGTCACTATCTCTCTGAGGTAAAATCATGATTGCATCTTTACTTTCTCTTTGCAACGGGGGACGAGCAAGTGGGTAGGACTTGGCTATATACTTAAGACTTTCCTGCAGACTCAGTTAATTGTTCATACAGAGTGAATCTCACTGGTGTGACTGGCCACTTCTAGACTATTACATCGCTTAGTACCAGTATGGACCTAGACAGTGCAGCATTCTCACAAACAGCCTTGTATGGTTGGCCTCTGACAACATCCCATGCCATTTGTATGGAAAGTTGAGCAGGAAAAGATGTTTTACACTGTCTGACCTATATTAGCTTACTGAACTGTCTTCCATAAGTGAACTTACAGTTCCTCCATTTCTAAAAATTGATGCTTAAGAGAAACTTGCATTTCCTAGAAGGATCACCAAAAGAACTTTATCAAGCAAATAGAACTTGCCATTTCTAGCAAAGAAATGCAGCTACTCCAGAGTGGGGGCTGATGCACCTTAGTCTCATTGTTTAATACAGTGCATTGTTTACCCATGTTTTTGCCATGTCAGCCTCTTCCCAGGAAAGGATTGTTAAACACACGCAGCCCTCCCCTTTGGGATCTCAAAGTTTGAGTAAAAGGAACAGTTGAAAATGCAAGAATCATGATAAAGAGGAAAATAGCAAAACATGGCTGCAACAGTCTAGAACTTTTATTTTTGCAAAGATACATGTGATACTGTAATCTTGTTCATGGACAAGTACAGGCATTTGAACCTTATGATATTTTAAGTACTGCTGTGCAATTAAACCTGAACAAATGCTCAGTGGAGTTCTCTGGGAAAGCTGTGCAGGACTATGTCACTTGGAGGGTTTTTATTTGAGGGTTTTTTTTTGTTTTTGTCTTACTGCACTGTTACAATGTCTGCCCTTCATCGCCCAAGCACATGTCCATCATTTCTGCCCCTCTTTACCAGCAAAGGGTTAACAAGCACAGTGATAGGATTCTGGTGGCAATGACTTTGCTCTGTCACTTGTGTGGAGAAGAGGGAAGTAAAATGTGGCCATATAACTGTCTAGTGCCCATCACTAGTTCAGATAAAAGAAATAGTACAATGCTAACATACTTTGGTGCTGGTGTTCCTCTGAGTACTAGGTAGGTACTGTCTTGTATGGGCTGTTCATTATGTTTGGAACAGCTGTGAGGATTTAGCAATGTCCTGGTTTCGGATTTTACTTTTTGGTTTTGGGGTTTTTTTCCCCCTCCCCGATTCTCTCCCCCATCCCACTGGAGGTGGGGGGGGAAGTGAGGGAACGGCAGTGTGGTGTTTATCTGCTTGTTGTGGTTTAACTCTGCAGGCAGCTACTCTCCCGCAGCCCTGAAGCAATCTTTGTGAACTCGGGCACCAGTCTAACTTGTTTTTTCTGCCTTCACAGGGCTCCATTAAATGAGACACTGGTGATAACTCTTAATATTACACACTCATCAAAACACAGCACCATTGTTGAACTGCCTGATGAAGTAAGTGACAGAACAGACTTCTGACCTTATGCAAAAGCCTACTGCTAGTCTGGTGCAGCTCTCCTCTTTCTTCCCTCCACTTTGCCTTGCAGGTACAATTGCCTGCAGGTCACACTAAAACGGACTTCCAAGTGAAAGCAGATGATGTTGGACAAGTAACAGTTTATCTTTATACCATTAATTCCAACTTAACTGGGTGAGAAACTGGTTTTTAGTTCCACTTACTATCCTACAGCTTCCTAAACTTTGGGGTAATTATTCCCTCCTTATAGTTAAATAGTTAATGGGATATGGGTGGTATGTGGTTGAGGAGATGTGGTGACCGTCCAGCAATCCCCAAGGTATTCAGATAAATACAGGTTATGGAAGAAGAGTGATAGTCTTGGTATCTTAGATTTCATTACTAGATGACTGTGAGTTCTCTTGGCTCCTTAGTCTGGTTTTAATAACCCCTCCCAAAAGTATCAAAACTATGTGTCAGCTTTTCTGATCCAGGAAGCATTTGGTTGTAAATGTCCAGTGGGATACCATTCTGACTGTGCAGAACTCGTTCTGGAGTGCTAATAATCTGATGCAGCTGTGCGCCCACATCACCACCATGAGATATAGGTGTTTTGCTTTCTTGTTAGGGGAGCCCTCTTTTCACAGATGCCAGTCCTCCCTAATAGGAAAACAGTCTAGCAAGATGGAGAAAGCTGGATTGTATTTGCTTGTTGCCCAGAAGCTACTGAGCAACAGGATAGTCCTGTTTTACTTCCTCGTTTCACTTCTGCTTTTAAGACTCAAAGCAAATGCAGAGGTAAGCATATGAAATGCTCAACAGGACAGGCATGATCATGAGGCAAATGGCAGCACGTGAAAAGTGAAACTCTGCTCTTGCATAACAGACCTTATGCTAGAGAGTGGAAGCCATAGGCACAAGATGACCTTTTTGAAGACTTCTATGGTAAAAGAATGGAAGGGAAAGAGTGAGGCAATAAAGAAAGGGTAGGTTGAGGGTAGGAGTGGGAGATGTCCTAAACATAACAAGGACACTAAAGAAAAGGGGAGCAACTCAGCTGAAACCAACTCTGAATCTTTACTTCTTGTCTCAACACCTGGACTCTGTTTTGTCTCTCAAAGCAGAACAAGGCCAAATCTCCTGAAAAAAGTGTGAACAGACAAATTAACTAATTCTGTTTGCATTAACCATCAGACCTAGGATTCAATTTCAAGTGATTCATAGCATCATAGTGAGATACGCTGATGAAGTGATTGGCTGGATCTATTTCCTCGCCTGGTCTATCTCCTTTTATCCTCAACTCTTTGAGAACTGGCGACGAAAAAGGTAAAGAGACTTAAGATGTGTTTGCAAGTCACTTAAGCACTTCTGCAAATCATGTTCCTAGCTTCAGTTACATCTGTCTTGGTTATTGTGAATTATGCATGGAAAGACTGGGGAAAAAAGTAAGGCAAAGATAGGGCCTGAATAAATGCAGCCCCAGTGAGCTTTTATGCGTGCAGGTCAGAGGAAACTAAGTGCATCCTACAGACACCTAATCCTAAGCTTTGGCATCCATTACTAATTTGTGATAGAGGAGGCTTCCCCACTCCCTTTGGTGTCGTGTTCTAAATCATCCGGCCAAGCCAATTGTGGTGACCACCTTCAAAGATTACTTACCTTGTGAGCTGTTTATCAGACAGCTCCTTGTAGTGTAATCACTAGGCTAGCTCCCCTTAAACTAAACAGGGGACTGTAAATAGAAACATTATTATATATGAAAACTAAAGCATTTGTTTTGGCAAAGATGCACTACTGCTTCTATGGATGCAGGCTGGAATGGTTTTATCAGACTAGCTGAGCTCATGGAGGGGTGAAGTTAAACAGCAGGGACACAACCTTGTCAGTGAGAGCTGTTGTGAATACCAGTGCGTGGCACATGAGGGATATTTCACCTTGCTTCCTGATAAACTCACAGCATCATGTTGTCACAATGCCTGCAGCTTTGGCTTACATCAAAAATTGCCTATAAATCAGTACATTCTAGGGTCAAGTTGTCCCTGGAACTGCCTGTAATGCTCTGATGCATATTTCTCATACTTTCTTTTCCCCACCCCCCCCCCCTTCTCTAGTGTTGTTGGACTAAGCTTTGACTTTATAGCATTAAACCTTACTGGCTTTATAGCATACAGTGTGTTTAATGTTGGACTCTTCTGGATTCCCTTGATTAAGGTAAGCATGATTGTCTCTTAATACTTGCCAGTGGGTGGGTATCTACAGAAGGGAGTTAAGGCATTTGGCTGGTTTTGGTTTCTCTTACATTTAGGAGGAATTCTTAGTCAGTTATCCCAGTGGGGTGAACCCTGTGGCTATCAATGATGTTTTCTTCAGTCTCCACGCGGTAACTCTAACTCTCCTCACCGTAATTCAGTGCTGCATCTATGAGGTAAGTCTTGATGCTGGGCTGACCTGTCAGCTCTGGCAGAGCTCCCTCTGCTGACACCTCACCACTCACCGTCCACTCCTTCTGAGCTCCCAAGTCCTCTTCGTTGCGCTTTCATTGGCCTTGATAGAAGTCAGGCTTCACAATCCAGCTGCCTTTATCTTTCCTGAGCCTGTAGCAACTCCAGTATCTACTGGAGCCTCATGAATGTTCTGAGCTTGTAAGTAAACTCCTTAGGGACTCAAAATAACTAAGGCAAACAGCCAAGTTTATAAAGTTCCCAAACAGATCTCTAGCCAGCACATAGATTACAGCCCTACACAGTACAAATGCTGGTATGTGCTCTGCTGTTTTCTCACTACTTGGAGCATTCTTCAAGCTAGGACAGGTCCTCAGGGATTCCCTGCAATTCAAACTTCCAGATTTTTTTCAACCTCTTTTCTTCTAAAACGGCTGCAAAGGCCCTTTTATAATTCCCACCCTTTTCGGGTGAGACTGATTGTTACAGTCAGGTGGCTCTCTATTTAATTCCCATTGTAAAAGCCTCTGATCTGAACAGCCAATTTTCTCTAGATGGTAACTGTTTCTCTCTTAGGTTTAGCATCACCAAAGGAAGCAGCCCGAAAGCGTAACAGCCCATTTGTCACCCCTGCTAGGTGCAATAGTCGTTTCTAGTGAAGAATTAGAAGGCAACCGTGAATCTTCTACCATAATGGCATTAGCAGCCTTTTGCATATATAGGAACTCTTGATATCATCAGACTGAACTCAGGAGATTGTTACAGGTGTGGCACTGATAATAGGCATCATAAATACTCAAGAATACTGCCACAATATTGTTTCCCACTTGCTCATGGACAACAGTGTTCCAAATGATTGATGGTGAATATTGCTCATCAGCTCTTGCAAACCTACAGCTGGTTGCCATAGCACTCATTCAGTCTTAAAATTCCCTTGTGGTATGAGCCTAACTGGTACAAAAACTTGTTTGGACTGTAACCTTGCATAGTCCTGAGCATATTCTATACCTTACAGTGTGTCTGGGGATGTATGACCTAGGTCAGTCTAAGTGTATCTGCACTTCTGTTTCAGAGAGCAAGTCAGAAAGTATCCAAAGTTGTTGTTGGACTACTGGCACTTGCATGGATCTTCACATTTACAACACTGTTTCTTGCTGCAGCTGAGGAAATGACATGGCTACAGTTCTTATTCTGCTTCTCTTACATTAAGTTAGCAGTCACACTGATAAAATACTTCCCACAGGTAAATCTGAACTTTTCTGCTTTTATATTATATTCCCGCCACCCTAAGCCTGTAGTGTATGCTCTTGAAAGTCTGACTAGACTAAACCAGCAATAATTATTTATTAAGTCTTTTAGTGACAAAAACAGTGTAGTTATACAGAAGGCTTCTTAAATGTTAATCTCAGAAATGCTTGTACATGACATGCTGACTGACTTCTTGTTACATTCTTAGGCATACATGAACTTCCGTCGGAAGAGTACTGAGGGATGGAGTATTGGAAATGTATTACTAGATTTCACTGGTGGAAGCTTCAGCCTTCTCCAGATGTTTTTGCAGTCATACAACAATGGTAAGGCTGGAACTGAGGTGGCGGGGCCTTTCTTAATGGGGTGGGAGAATCCTGCTACAAAGCAGATATAAACCAGTAGGTTATCTTGGGAGAATGATGTTTGTGCTATAGTATGGGTAGCTGTTCTTATTCTAAGAATAAAGAATCTGTTCATATTCCTTCAAGATAGAAAATGAAATAGCTGTTCTGAAGAAACCACAGGAACAGTTATTAATTAGCTTTGCATAAGATGTACACTACAGACAGTCTTAAGGTGTGTCTAAGCAGTCCAGGTAATAAACATGAACTTCTCTAATATGTATGGCATGACCTTATAGTCTTGAGACAAGACTACACTTGAGGAGCTAGTCTTAACTCTCTAATTTTGTGTTTGACAGATCAGTGGAAGTTAATCTTTGGAGATCCAACCAAGTTTGGCCTGGGTGTCTTCTCCATCATCTTTGATATTGTTTTTATGGTCCAGCACTACTGCCTTTATAGGAGACGAGGGTATGAACCTTGTGAATAACATCACTTGTGAAGACAAAAACTTTAAATTGAACTTTCCCCTACCCTGGCTGAGGGCTTTCAAGCTGCCTACTGCCAGTTACCAGAAATACTGATTTTGATCTCTGTTTTATACTCTGATCCTCTCTGGTATGGAATACAAGCTGTTGCCTTGCCAAATGCTGATTGCCAGATGCCTTAAAGGACAGCAAGCTATCTAGCCACCACTTGCAAATGGAAGACTCATGCCTGTTGAAGCTGCAAAGACAGCTTAGCGTGAGCTGTCCAAGCAACGTGTGGCTTTTTTCCATTAACAACAGGAAGGAGAAAGACCAGAGTCATGTCCTTCTGATTGGAAGTGAAGCACAAAGAGCAGAGTTCTGGCTTCCAAAAACCTGAGATCACAACCACTTAAGATATTAATGTAATGACTGAAGACTGTCTGTGGATCTAAGTGCTGCTGCCAACTCCTCACAGACAGATCACAAAACACCACCACTCAGGCTGGCTGTTAACAGCTATAGCAGTACATAAAAGAATGAGGTTGGTAGCAAATACACAGATGTTACAAACCTGAACTCTTTATTAAAAAAAAATACTGGAAAGAAGTAGAAACTGTATTCTTATTTCACTGAAAGCTCTTTCAAAGATGCTAAGACAAGTGCTCAGATCTATCTGAACACTTCTAGTGCACTAACTTCATTTTGCTCAGTTCTACTGACATGCCTTGAATCCTAAATGGTGGATGGTAACGATTAAAGATTTATCAGAGAGATTATTTCTAAGTGTATCATGTTAATTAACAGCCCCATGATTAAGGTTTAAACATGTTTTTGTTCCTGGGCAGCTTTCTAACTACACAAGGTATGTTCTAGGTAGAGATCAAGGTCTTGAGCTACTCAAAGGTAAGCATTATACCCTTTTAAAAGAACTAGAAAGGAATCCATGCATTTGTACTTGAACAATACTTGAATGCTCAAAAGCTACTACACCTTAGAACAATACTTGAATGCTCAAAAGCTACTATGCCTAAGTGTCAACCTAAGGAAAACTAGAACCCCTTCTCCCCCCTGCTAGAGACCAGGTGAGGTTTGACAGCTCACTAACACTGCAAAGACCCACCAGTGAAATCAGACCTTACTAACCTCAGACTGCATTGTGTTGATGTAGTCCACAATCCACTTTGAGCCAGAAAAGAGGTGTCAGCTGGAGGCATTCAAGAGATGTGGCATTCTTAAACATAAGGAGAAACAGCTCAGGAAATCCAACTTTGTTTTATTGTGTGTAAAATCAAGTGAAATAGCAGTACAAATAGCAGTGTGTCTTTATAGTAACAAAAATAACTTCAACTTGAAAGCCTTAAAATTTACCACTGAATTCTTAAGTTACAAAATTCAAAAGCAGTATTGGTAGTAATTCCATAGATAAAAAATGGTAAATAGGCATCTGCTGGTGCATACAGAACAGTCTGAGATGCATTAGTCACAACATACATACATGGCACAGCAGTAATGTACTGAATAAGTTAGTCTGCCACCTCCTCATGTTCTATTTACAACAGCTTACCTGAAGACTGCTTAAGGAAAGTATAGATATGTATAAATCAACTGAAAGGGATTAAGAACTCCAGTTTTTTGGATAATTGTAAAGCTAGCTGGTTAACAAACCACTAGGATGCTAGGTAATTAACTTAGTGTTGCAGCAAGAATCTGAAATCCTGTGGCATGTTGATTTAAACAACTTAGTATCTTACCAGAAGTTTAAATTTGGTCAAGAGGCACTTTTGGAAATTACTGGCATATTCATCTCTTCCATCCAATAAATCAGTGATTTAAGCAAAGTCTTCTAGAAGACAGACCAAAATCCACCCCTCCCATTTCAAGTCCAATAGAAGCAGAAGAACGGAAGACTCTACAGCTACAAGCAGCTCTTTTGGTAAGTTCAGCAACGGTGTTTTCTTTCCTGCTCCATATTCCTTTCATTTAAACTTGATTCATTTGATGTTACAAATTACTTGGGAACAAGAATTAAGGTTTTACTCTGACAGTGAAGTTGAACTGTAGTGTCTATGAACTTCTAGTGTACTTCACAGGCATTAATCTAACACTTCTGTGTTACTTAGTTGTTTCTTGTCTGAGAAGAGGCTGCTTTGTAGTAAGTATCTTTGCAGTAAACTGTAATGCCCCAAACCCTTCAGCATACTCTGTCTAGCTAGCACGTGATGTGGGATTAGTACAGTGCTCCTCCCCACAGCAGTGTGCAACTCAATTCTGGCATTTTAATTTGATAGCATGGGGGGACAGGACAGCTCGCTTCTAAAAGCTTAAGCGCAGCATTATCTTCCATAGCAGAAACCACATTTCCTCTTAAAATAGGAAGCTTTTGTGCTACAAAAGAATCCTGTCAAAGTTAAGGCTTTTCCAGTTGCTTCCTTAGATAACTAGGGTTTCTCCTGTCCTCCTGAAAGCCACGACTACAATAAAGTCTTACCATGTACCTGCCGGGAAGACTTTAGAGAAGCACTCTGCTGAGGGGACTAGAGTTTTACTACTGCCAGTTCCACCAGAGGAAGGAAAAAAAAGTGTTTACCACAGTTAGGAACATGCACTCCTTTCAGCCAACATGTTCAGGTCTAGTATTTGCTTCCTTGCTTGATATCAGTCTATATATCTCCCTCCCCAACCCTTCCCCAACTTGATGATTGATTAGGACATCATGGATTGTTGCACAGCCTTCTGCAGAGATTGCCTGGTCACCAGCAGCCGTACCACTTCTTCGTTCCTCTTTGTCAGCCTCTTCCTAGCTTGGTCATGGGTCACCATTGTCATATCCCAGCCATTCACCTAGGAAAAAAAACATGAAGTAAGGCAGGTGCATGGACTCACAGGTGTCCTATAACTGTTCTATCAGAACTACGTAGCAGATAGGCTTATGCCACAGCTCAGTTTATTTATAAGCCCCACAACTGTCCTGGGAAGTACCCAGAAGACAGTATTTCCCCCAGCAGAAACATCCCTGTAGTGTGCACTTAGTACTTGTCTTATCTTGGTGTTTACCTGCATGATCTTATCTCCAATCTGAAGTCCTGCAACTTCTGCTGGGCCTCCTTCTGTCACCCTTGTTACATAGATACCCTGGGAAAAAAATTAAGTGTCCATTTACTAAATATGAGAGCATTAAATACTCAAGGGCCATCCTACCTACAATGCAAAAATACTTTGTAGTATATTACAGGGTTCTAGTTAAAAACAGGTTTGTGCAATGTTGGAAAATAGAAAAGGCAGAGAGCTAACTTAAAACAGGCTTAGTCTGCAAATGGTAATGTGGCAGCACAGTAACCTTAGTAGTCAGCTATGTGAGTGGACAGAATATGGATGCAAGTGAGTAGAGCTTGCTAGGTGAGTTGGATATGCTCAGCCTTTTGCAGAGATAGTTGCTGCAGAAAACAAAGAGCATCTGACCTTGTCGGTCTTGTCTTCAGAGAAAGGATTCTGAGTGGGATCCTGATCAATGCCACCTCCAATGCTGAATCCCAGAATCAAATTGTCACCTTGACGAAGCTTATGTATTTCAATTCTTTGCTGAAAAAAGATAAAAAGAGCCGAGTATTGTGATCACTGGAAGAAATCTCAAGTGTGCTTCAGACACAGATACTTAAGACCAAGTTAGATTGTCTTTCCCAGAGATGCCATAAACCAACTAGAGCAGGCTGCGTCGCAGCTTGGTAAGTTCACGTATTGTAAACAGACAGCTCTAAACCCCCTTGGCAGCATGGAACTATCACACAGCACTTGCTGTCTGTCAGTCACACGCAACCTCGGTGTTGACAACAAGTGGCTCTGAACTGTTGTCAGCCCTACCACAAGATAGCAGGACAGGAAGCCATCTGCAGGCTCATCCCAAGGGCGCTCGTGCCATGATACAGCCAAGCTCCTTAACTGCTCAGTGCTTTACCACTGCCTGGAGATACAAGGGGAAAACACTAAAAACAGAGCAGGTCTCTTCAAACATGAGTCACATCTTGCTAAACAGCAGTCACTCATGGCTAGACTCATCCTGCTCTTTATCCATGTGCCTTGTGCTCCTGCCTAGCCTTATCAGTGGAAATAACAACCTATTATTAGGATGGTTCTTTTTTAAAAGAAGTTATCAACACGCTTTTGTAATCCAGAGACAGGTTCCTTGCTGCCTGATGAACGCAGGCATCTGACAAGCTGTACTCATTATCTAAGTACTGTATAAATGCCAGCCTGTGCAATTCTTGAGCTGAGATAAAAAGCCCTGGTCTTAACTGAAACAATAACCACCCAAAAGGTTCTTCTCAAACAGCCCTGTCAGACACTGAGCTTCCCAAAGGCGCTGGGCTCAGGCCCTCACTAGGATACGGACCGCGGTCGCACCAGGACAGCTTCCATACCCTCAGGGTTGTCTGCTCTTACACAGCTGGGAGTGGTGCAGCATGCTTCAGCCGGGTTAACCCAAAGCACGGTTAAATTTCGCATTCTAACTAGTGGAAGAAACAACAGCGACCCTTGCTTGCACTGTTTGTTGATTGAGGCAACTAATATACTTTAAAAGCTCTACTCCTTAAGCCCCACCTAGGCAAAGCCCGGTGCTTATCCTGCCTAGGTCGTGCAGTTGCCGGCAGCAGAGGCGCTCGGGCGCGCCCGCCGCATCGCCGCGGGAGCGATGGAGAGGGTCAGCCTGTCCCCAAGGTACTCCGCACAAAAGAGAGCGGCTTTCTCCGCGAGGCTCCGGCGGCGGCTTACTTATTCCTTCTTTTCTCAAGCAAGGCCTGAACTGGAGGCGGCGGCCGCAGCCCTCGGCAGGGCTCTGTTCCCTCAG
>NW_008795131.1:1627994-1640090 GCF_000699145.1 Aptenodytes forsteri | reverse complement strand
GTGTCCGCAGTTCATCAGCGAAGCGGCGGTGCGGGGGAACGCCGCCATCCTGGACTATTGCAGGACGTCTGTCTCGGCCCTGTCGGGCGCCACGGCGGGGATCCTCGGCCTGACCGGCCTGCACGGCTTCATCTTCTACTTCCTGGCTTCCGTCCTCCTCTCCGTGCTCTTGGTGTTAAAAGCCGGACGGCGATGGAATAAGTACTTTAAATCCCGAAGGCTGCTTTTCACGGGGGGGCTTATAGGAGGGCTCTTCACATATGTCCTGTTCTGGACTTTCCTGTACGGCATGGTTCACGTCTACTAAAACAACTAGGAGCCGCACTAGCTGCAGTGGTTTTTAATGAAGCAGGAGGACTGTTGCCAAAAGTCATCTACCCAACTAGGCCAGCTTACCTTTTCAACTGTTGTTCATCACTCGTTAATACTGTCAGTAAATTATGGCCAAGTACAAATGAATCGGTAGTACTGTTCTAATTAAACTGAATGTGAAACATCACTCGGGTGCCTCCCGTGAATATTTGTTTGGTGGTTAAGGAATAACTTCTGTCCCTAATTGCAGGCACAGCCATGGGTTTTGGTTAATGTAGTCCCTTGTATCCTTTGCGTTTTGAATAAGATGTAACAATTACAGTCCCTTCTAGATTTGCTGCCTGTCCCTACACACAAATACTGATGAAAGCAGTGTGTAACACGGCACTCTTAAAAAATAATGCACTGACACAAGGAAATACTGCACAGTAGCATGTAATTAAGTGTATGTAAAGCTTTGGTACAGAAATGTAATTGAGTTGCTAGTGCAAACGTTACTTCCACAATTGCTGTATGTACATGCTATCAATAAATGACATCGTTGTCACAGATGCTCTTCACTGGCATATACAAAAGTACATTAAGTAGTGCTCTCACAAGTCAAAACACTTTGCTCCTTTTTAGTACCGTTGTGTCCAATGCAATGCAGACAACCAAGTAAGTGCAGCGTCTTATTACCTGCCAGCTCAGCCTGTACTGAACACACTTGGAAGCCTGCTGGCACTTTTTGTAACTGAACAGTGCATTGTTGTGGTTCCATATGTCTCTGGCAGGAACAGAAAGGAAAATTCGATCACCCACCGTACACGTAGTATCTTTGCTATAGAGCTGTTTGTAAGTATGTATCACAAAGAAAAGGTGGTGTGTGCAACCTAAAAACCACACTGTACAGAAGAGTCTTGGAGAGCATTGCCCTAAAGTGACACATTTTATTGCTGTACATGAAATACAATGAGGAAAAAAAAAAAAATCAAAGAAACAAGCTCCTGAGAAGGACTCTGGTTATGTTTTATCAACAGCAATGGTGGTGGGAATTGTGTTAAACAGAGGGTATAAAGAAGGGAAATATTCTAGGGACTTTTGGGGGCCTCAAGCCCCTGAAGTCTTAAATTCAGAAAATGGCTTTGGTCATCTAACAACAGGATGTTGTTTTGTCAAGTTGAAACATTGGTTTCAGTAGAGCACGGTCAGCTTTACGTGTTACGATGAGCTACTTGGTCTCCATGAGTTGTGCCTTGGCCTGATGTCACATGCAGGGTTCACCATGTGTTTCACCGTCTAGAAATTATTCAAATAGAATTAAGCTCTGACAGTCAAGAGCCTGTGCTGTTTTATTGGCATGGTAATTCTAGTAGGCCTGACTAGTGCAGTCAAACACATGGTGACTCGTGTTTGCCTAGAGGAGAGACTTCTGGCATGAAGAAAGGAGGCTTTGGATGTGATTGCAGCTTATCCTAAATTATTTTAAGTCCAGTGTTTAATTCTGTTTTCTAGCTAAATGTTTGACTCAGTAATTACTTGCATCTGAACAGAAGCAGAGGGAGTGGACTGGACTGGGTGGGGTTTGCTATCAGTGACTGGATTCAGAGTTTGCCACTGCTAACAAAGGTGAATTTTAATTTAGAATCAACCTGTACCTCGGAGTAACCACCTTAAAGAAGTTAAAGCAAAGGTGAGTGCAGCTTGCTGTTTCCATTTGTGCAGGACACTCGATCTCAGCAGCTCTCTGTAATGCCACCCTCTCTAAAGCTGTCCTAGCAGTATGTAAGGACCCTGCAGCAGGAGTCCTTTAAATCTTGATATTCAGAGTGCACAGAAACACTTAATCTTTATGACAATGACTCCTGGCCAATGGCGACCTGGCAGCGTTTTACAGAACACTGATCAGTTTGCACCAAGCCATGGTGTGGAAACTTTAAATGAGGCAGGAATATTTATTCACCTACTGTCTTCAGAAGCTGGTGAGTCGGTTCCTGTCAGCTCAAGCAAACGCAAACTTTAAACAATGATATTGCATAAGCACTTCTCTCTTCTGAGATTAGTGAGCACGTGAGCATAAATGCACAAAATGGGCTCCAATGATATTTATTTCTCTACTGAGAAACAAAGAAGCACTAGTAGTTCTTGGAAGTTACCAGAGCATTGAAGTAGCAGATATCTGTCTTCTAAATTTTCCTCCTGTTGGTATATTTGGAAGAACCTGGCAAAGTCTGTTTCACCTGACAGAGCTCCTCTTTTCAGTGTCTGCAGTATGGTTCAGGGTACTATGAGAAAACAGCAGAAGCATTAAGTCTCCCATCCAGATCTCTCGCCACCATGAGCAATTGGCAAATTACGCAGAAAGGACAACCCCGAGCAAATTAAACCAGCCATGAAACAAAGGAGGGAGAACCCAAGACCGTCTCTGTGCAGATACTCCCAGTGCCACGTTGCTTTTCAGTGCATTAACCCTCTTTTTCCCCCCCAATGTCAACCACAAAAACATCTGTCCCTGCCTTGCTTCAAAATACTCCTCTGCCTGCTGTCACCTGTTCTGTGCTCTGACATGTCGGTTCTCTGGGCCAACTACAAACGGAGATGGTGGGTAGCGGGTGAGGTAGCTGGGACCCAGCCATGGCTGAACTGATTCTCCATCCAGAGCTGCGGCAGGACCTTCTCCTGCTGTTCCTGAGACGAGCAGAGCACCTTGTTGCAGCTGTTGCGAAGGCTTTTCCTGGAGGAGCACCGTTTCTAGCCCTAATGGTTACACCCCCTCCCCCAATAAGAGTAATTGCGCCCACACTGACACAGGCCCAGTCAGCACGGGCGTTGTAGGATAACAAGCCCCTTTCCCCTGGGCTCTGAGAGCTGCTGAAACGCTGCGTTTCATTGCACTTCCCGACAGGAGCAGTCCTGCTGCTTTACATCTGATCTTGCAAGTAACACAAGCGAGAGTTGGAAGCGGTGGCCGCAAGCTAGTGGAGCAGGGGATAGGTTGAATCTCGGCCTCAGCCCTCCTCAAAGTGCCGGTGGTGTTTCACATCACGGCTCTTCCGCACATGGAAGTGAAGCGCAGCCACAGGATAACGCTGGCTATTGACGTAGGTACAGATATATCTATCAACAGATATAAAAACATTCATTTGGTGCCTTCTTTTTCCTTTTATAAAATCCTTTTATAAATCCATAGTGACGACGCACTGTTGCAAGCTCAGGATACCAGAGAACATCTCAGGGAAAGAAGGGCGGTCTTTAAAGGACTTTTTTTCCTCTGGGAATCCCGATAATAGACAGTAGACCTGATCTGGGGTATCTCCACCTCCCAGTCCTGGTGTGATTTCACACCTGTGTGGTTTTCCGGGAACACGAGTCCAGCTGGCAGACCCATCCGCGTGCCTAGAGCCCGTCGAGCTGGTCAGGGCTCTGATTCCCATTCAGCGCAGGGCTAGATAACGATTTCCTGGAACTGGACCTGAGGAAACAAGCAAAGGTGGCAGATGAGGCAAGCAGGCTATTTCTGTTTCAGGAAGCAACGTGGGCAAGAGGTTCCCAGCCAGGCCTGTCACACCTTACCACAAAGGCCATCGCCCTCCGTACAGATAAAGCCCCAGTTCTCAGTTTCACGAGGCTCTGGAGCCGCCCCAGTTCCACCCGCAGCCATTATGGACCGACAGTGCAAGACCATTTGTAGTCCAACCATGACACAGCAGCTTCCTTTGCTCCCCAGCTAACTGCAGCAATGAATTACGTAGGGAGGGAGGAACTTGGCTAAAGTCATTTGGAGGAATTTAATTTCCTGGAATTGGCCTTCGTTTGCCATTAATGTTTACTGTGTTCCCGTATCTCTTCTATTTCTATTAGTCATAACAATAAAGCCATTACGTTTAAACACAAAAGCCAAGCCCACTTACTTTACTTCCTCGTACTTTTTGCCTCGATAAAAGTTACTCTTTTTAATCAGGTACAGCAGCACCAGGTCACAAAAGAAAGCTCCCTGCAAACAGAAAGAACTTGTGTTTTATCTTTAGAGTAGAAGAGGAAGTGTTCCGATCTAATTAGCAACGAGCGTTAATTAAAGAAGAGTAACTTGTAGGAGCTGTATTTTCCTTCATACTCCATGTAATCTTAGGGGTATTTAGACTACAGGGTACATTAACAAATGCCTTTCAGACAGGACGCAGACACACACCTGACTGAGCAGTCAGTGTAGCAAAAACTCCACTGGAGAAGATACAAACCAACCATCCCATTTTATCCTCGTAACAGCTAAATGAGGGATCTGGGTCCCAATACGTTACTTTAAGAAAATACATTCACTTACCGCTCCCATGAGAGCGAGCCCTGACCCAATATTGATAATGGTGGGAATGATGTTAAACTTCCCTGCCTAAAAGAAAAAAGGTCATGAAGTACTCGGTGAAAGAACAACGCAAGAAACAAACTTAAGGGTGTGGTATTACACAGGGGAAGCTACTAGTGCCTGTGGGTGTGTTTTGTTAGCAACAAGCAGGCACAACCATAGATTTGCAGCGAAAAATCTTGGAGGCTGAAGGTCTGTGTCTCAGACCCAACTGCCCACAGCTGCATTTCTGTGCTTGCTTCATCCCTGGATTAGACTTCTTTTTCCTGCAGTGCATACGCATGGAAAACAAGTCTCTGGGGCATATTTACTTCTGCTGGACTTTACATGAGCCTGTTTTCAGGTGGAAGAGATGCAGACTCATCGTACTCCAGGTCATCTCCTTTCTTAGGTAGGGTTAGCTCCACATGGATGAATAGCAAGAGCCCTTTCCTACAACAAGCCAGAGAGACTGTTCTCATCCCAGAGCTGCCTTCCCACTGAGAGATGTCCCCCATCTTTTTTCTCTCCAGGCTCTGAAATATTCTGGCCTGGGACCTCACCTTGCCATTCACCATCACATCAAAGCGGATTCCATACGCTTTAATGAGTGTCCGGTAGTCGACCCCCTCAGCATCCTGGTAATATTTGGCAAACCTGGAATACAACAATGTTGATTTTAACTCCATCACCTGCCCTCCCCCCCCCAAGAATTCATCTGAATTCACCTATCTCTTCGAACAGATCTATTCCCCCATCAAAACCAGCTTCAGCTTGCCACGAGCATGACTCCCTCCCTCCACTGAAGCAGTGTGCTTGGCTGGGGCAGTGCCTGCCACAGTCTGATCTGGTACTGCTTCACTGCCAACCTCTAATGCCTGCGAGACCAACCAGCTCAGCCTGACTGCGGTACTGCATCGTAGTCTCCTCTTTACTTACCTGAAGTTGTACCCAGAAGAGATGGACTTTTCTGCAAACTTGTTATCCAGCCGGCTAAAAGAATAGTGAGGATTACATTCAGAAGGGGCTTTATCAAGATCACAGTTCCATTCAATCTGAATTCCTATCACACCACCCTTAATGAAAGAGAGAGACAGTGTGAGTTTTTTAAGCTTAGTTCAATTAATGCGTCTTCAAATTTGTCAGATCCTTGGGCAAGTTTTCCCCAGGGACAAGAACAGCTGCATTTCTGGTCACAGACACAAGCACACACACTCCTGGATGGGCTAAGTTCATGCTTATGGTATTAGTCACATTACTCTACACACAACCCTAGCTTTCCCTGTGCCGATATCCTAGGAGGAGGTTTCTCATCCCAGCACACTGGTTTCATTAATTTAAGTGGCTGTAACATACTTCAAAGGAGAAGATGCTCTTTTATGCAGGGTTAAAGTTCACAAGTGCAGAAGCCAGCACAAAGCCTGCACTTTTCTCACCCTGTGCTTCCCGGCATGCCTCAGACTGGCTCCATCTTCCGCCCTGTGCTTCGCACACTGGGTCGCAGCCTGTTTGGCGCTGCAGCCCCAGGACCCTATGCAGAAACATGCCCGTTCGCTGCAGGGGAAGCCTCCCAGCACATTCTCTGAGCAGAGAAGCCCCAGTGGCCTTCCAGAGTTCTGGGTTTAAACCGATGAGATAGTAATGTTGAAATTAAACAAAGAAACCCTGCTGGCAGAGCAGCAGTTTGGGCAGGCCTGAAAAACAGATAACTGACCCGACCATCTCTTCCAGAGAACCTACATCGCCCTGCCTCTCATTCCCTGGGGACAGGATAAATGGGACCAGCATGATTTTAAGAACCAGCGTCTCTCCACTGCACCCTGGACAGGGGGCAGTTCCCTGGGCAGTCACCAGTGGCTCTCCTCACGGCCACCCAGCGAGCGGTACGGCCAGCTGGGAAGACACATGAGCCTGAGGGGCACTCCTACCTCCAAGGCCATTTCGTGGAAGTCGCTCCCAGCCCACCGGACAATGTTCCCCAGGAGGAAGATGGGGCAGTAGGGATGCTCCGTGCTGTAGCGGCAGCTCTTCAGGTAGGACTCATTGTCAGTTGCCAGCACATTCATCCTGCATGTAGGGAAGAGGGAAATCCACCTTGTCTCCCTCTCTACTTGCCTGCACAGCCTACACCACCAAGACTGCAGAGACAAGAGACCTCTCCAACACCCCTAGTGCACAATAGAAATGGCACCTTGCCACCAGCCTCGTCACCCTGCGAGCCTCTCCGCTGCTGGCCCAGGGAAAGCAGTCTGCCCGCACAAAAATGACCTCCAGGCCAGACAGGGACTAGGCCAGCTGAATCTGGGCTCAAGAAAGGACTCACATAGAGCAGGTTGCCAGGGTGCTCCAGGGCCACCTGGTTTTCTCAAGGAAAAAAAATAAAGACACTAGAAACATCTAGCTGAGCCTGGGAGAATAGCAAGAACACACTCCTTATTTTGTTCATATTGTAGCAGCAAATGCAAACAAGTATTTTTAAATTTGCATTTTCCCAGCCTTGTCCAGGCACCTTCATTTTTATGGAAGAGGAGGAATATCTGGGAGCCGAAGCAGCTCAGGAACCTGACTACACGCCGGCTGGTGGACAGATCCATCTGCTTTAGAAGCTCTGCTGCATCCCATACTGTAGGAGCCATCACAGACCTCATTTGGTGAAGGACAGCTTTATGCCAGTTGCTCTGTGAGAAGCTCCAAGCCCTCGTTATCTCCTTGTTCCCACACAGCCTGAAGCCAAAGGCCTCTCCCTGCGCCTTAGAAGAGGGAATATCCGCCTCCCCACCCCAACCCGCAGGCAGGAAAGGACAGTGGAGCAAACCGAGGTTATCGGTTCTGTGATGGAGAGGACAGAGTGATCTCCAAGCACCTGCACTTACTTGGAGAACTTAAACCTGGGGAAGCGGATTGAGTTCTTGATGTAAACAGTGAAGTTTTCTGCACTGGCGAGAAGTGGTTTCCTGGAAGAGAAAGGTTTGTTATCTGTTTTACGTTCGTACCCTGCCCACATGTTTAAACTGGAATTGACATTTTAGAAACAGCTAGGTTTCATCCCATGGTGCTAGGCCAGCCATGCCACTTTCCCCACACTGCCAGCAAGGAGTTAGTGAGGAGCGTGCAGGTTGAGAGGAAGCCTTGGGAGCTGGAAACAACTCTGGGACAGCCAGTGAGCCAAGCAGGGGGGAGCAGAGGGCCAGTCGCACCAGGGGGCCATGCAGAGCTCCCTCCTGCACTGGAACAGCCAACGTTCAAGCAAGCATCCAAGCAGAGGGAACCCAGAAACCGCCCTGAGTGACACGCAAGCCAAGCAACTCAAGCTTGAATGGTCACGTACTTGGGCTTGGATCTTTTCTCCACTGGGCACCAGGCCAGTATCTCACAAGTCCCTCTGATGCTGTCCCTGTCTTTCAAACAACGGCCAGTCTTAATCCCTGCAGCACAGACATCACAGAAAAGGTCACACAGAGCAGCCACCTCCTCTCCTTGCCTACAGGGCACATGAAAATCAGATGCTTTTCACTGCCACCCTAAGCCCTCCTCCCTGCTGTGAAAGGGCCTCTCAGCTGCAACAGCCACTCTCTTGTTGCTTCTCTGAGCAGCCCCAGGATGCTCTGGCCCAGCCACCACAGAGCTGTAAGCAGGGCAGCAATCTTAATAAAAGACAGTAAAGAAAAGAGAGTCCTTGCCGCTCTCTGTAATCAGAGATCTCTGGGGCTGTAACCAGGCCGATGCCTCTGAAGGAACCTGCCTCTACCAGACACAGTACAGGAGGAGGGACCCTTCCCTTACCATTGCCAGCCACCACTGCTTCCCCTGCCGGGCAGTCCCCATCCTTGTAACACAGGGCATTGGGAATGCTGATGCTCTGCAAAGTGGAAGAGGACAGAAGTGAGACCTGTGACAGGACACGAGACTCGGACGGGTAAGGAAGTGCTGCTGATGTGGGGTGAATGCTCTATAGGATGGTGAACACCGAAAACCTGCAGCTGAAGTGGTAACTGCAGGTCACATGCAGATAGCTCGACAGCATCACACCACCAGCAACACCATGGTTCAGCTACAATGTCCTGCTTTTGGGCTCTGCTCAGTCTGGAGAGGGACGGGCTGTGGAAAAACTCAGACACCACCTATCACTCACCAAAACCAAGCAGGAGGCCACAGTACTTCACCTCAAGAGATAACCCTACCTTTGATTTAAGCTACAAGCTCTCCGAGCTCAAAATTACCCGAGCTCAAAATTACCCTTCTCTCGGCTGCACGCCGGGTTAATGCAGCCACTAGAGGACAGCCGTGCCCTGAACAAGCAAGCTGTGCTCTCGGCCTGGGCTACCCCTCTGCTTGTGATGTGGAAAATTAATCTCTGCTACATGGAGACAACACTCCCTGGACAGCCAGCGTCCTCCTCCCCCAGGCTCCAGCCCATTCTGAACCACGTCTCCACAGGGGACTTTTCAATGTGACACGGAAAGACCTCACGCCTCTGGCCCGTAAGGCACGTTCTGGAAGGTACTAAGCACCCTCCCATGTCCTGAAGGTAACGAAAGTCTGAATGTTCAGCCTTTCCCAGGATGGGGCTCTTAGAAAAATCTCCTCTACCCATAACTAGGCCGAGACACCTCACAGTTGTTTTCCTATGGCCTTTTCTGACCCTGAGCAATCACTGTTCTGGTCTCATCTCCAGCTGGGCAGACATCCAACACCTTCAACTAAAGTCAGCAAGACTGTAGATGATCAGTGCCTCTGGAAATTAAGACAGCTGAACCTCCCAGGTTTGCAGTAACCAGTCCGATTTTCCCAACTGAGATATTATACTACAGAGAAAAACCATTCGCCTTTCATCCTTCCTGTGTTCGTTGCTCCCCAGGTGTCCTCTGTCAGTTCTTACCCCCAGTTTTGTAGGGGTCTGGGGGCCAAGGGGCTCAGTTCTTCCTACCTCAGGACACGTGGCTTGCCTCTGGTTTGGGGTCACAATCAGATTCGTCATGACAAAGAAGACATTTTCACCCTAGAATAAACAAAGTAAGGCAGGAAGAGTTAGAAAACCTGTTTTACTCTTAAAGTACCTGTTACAAGGAGGATGCAGTTCTCTGCAGAACAGTAACACCTCTCTCTCTCCTGATGCTTTTCAGGCTGAGATACAACAGCACCCTTTGTCTGGTTATTTGTTTGGATGAGGTCGGTGGGTCTCTATGGCTTAAGGGGTTCTGCTTCAGAGACTGCGTTAATTTGGTTGAGCAGGACTGCGGAGCCTTGCCTCGCTGGCTGCTCAGCAAGCGCTTGTCCTCCTTTTCCATAAGGACACGGTGCCTGATCAGGGATCAAAGGCCCCGTCCCACTGCAGAGCTGTGGGTGTTTGTTCTCAGCCAGGGTCAGGCTGGCCGCCCCGGCTGCGCTGCTACAAGCCCGAGCTCACGGAGCAAGGCAGCAGGGCACAGCACAGGAACAGATTTAGCGCAACGCTGTGGACATGTGATAAAACAAAACAGAGCCTTCTTGCATGGCTGTAATAGAGAGAACACAGATGCCTTTATCGAGCCATTGGGATGACTGTCTGAGACGTGCAAGGAGAGACTTGACTGCAATTTCATCCCCAAAATCCTTACTTCTGGCAGTGTAGTGTTTCCTCTGGATTTAGGCAAAGCCACAATATGCATGGCTGACTCCTGTTCTGGAGCCTTCCTTTCTTTGCACATTTCTATTTGGTCCCTTCCCCACATTCAGCAAAAAGTTGAAATAGTTAACTTCTCCCCTGAATGGTTTCCCCTTAACAACCAACCACCAAAGGAAACCACAGGAAAAACAAGCCTGAAGACAGTTGTACAGTCGGCAAGAGGGGAGGGAAAGCAGCTAACCACACCACTACAGACGGAGGCTGGTTTGCCACTCAGAAGTGAAATGAATGCCAAAAAACCCCATGTGCTTCTACCATTTCTGCTCCATACCATGCGCACGTGGGAAAGGGAGGAGGGTCAGTAACAGCACCAGGCTGCAGCTATAGAAACACGGGTCGTCTCCTGACAGCCCCCGGCACTGGGGAGCCTGACTCTCATCGCACTGAGGGGACACAAATAACCATTAGAGCCAGCCCACGGCCCTGGCGTGAGGCAGGGCAGCCCTGAGCATCTCGGACAAAAAAATCCTCACCCACGACAGGAACTGGCAGTGTGTCAAGCCCTGCTACCTGTAACACTGGTTGCTTGTGTGAGCGAGCACCTGGTGATAAAATACCTGATCAGGAGCAAACTCCGGACCCCTGACCCCACGAGGCTGCTCTGAACCACAACAGGGAAACAAGACGTTTCTGCAAACTTGTCAGAGAACAAGCCCCAGAAAGCAGTGAGTGAAGGATTCACTTTCATGTTTGCTCTACATTAAGCTTAACCCCAAAGTGCCACTGGTTCACCCTGTCCGAGGGCATTCTCAGCCCTCAGAGTGAGTTTCAGTATACTGAGTGCCTGCCGTTTATTCCGGAGTCTCTCAGAAAACCCCTTCCAACATACAGCCCTGCCTGTTGCACATAAAAATCTCAGGTTTCCGTCCACGAGAGCAGAGCTCGGTGCTCTCACGCTCAGCTGGCTCGCTCTCCTTCTCTCGCTGTGCTTTGCGTGGGGTGTGTTTACCCCACATCCCACCAGTGCTTTGGGACACAGGTACGTCTGTCCTCAGCAGGAGGGACATGTCGGTCAGCAGCCGCGCTGGTGGGCTCAGGAGAGCTGCCCACTGCTCTGTGGAGGAGATGGGGTTTCTCCCAGCCCTCACTGCCTCCTGCTCTGCTACCTGGGTCTCTCCAGCACAAACCAGCCCACTCAGACCCACCAGGACAGCGCAGGGCTCTCCCTCCAAAGCAAAATGAGAGACTATGCAGTAGTTAGCAGAGCAAGTCACTTAATGCACGGGTAGCAGGCATTCAGATACTCCTAAAAACCCATGTGGGATGCATCTCACGGCTGACCTGAGGCATTCAGCGGATGAACAGTAAGCAGCACATGGAGCAGGAAGGCTCGTGAGAGGTCTACGGTTGCATTCACAGTCCACAGAAGTTGCTGAGTTTCACTGTGAGCCCAGGGTCTATCATCACTGTGGTTGCTGGAGGCTGATGTACGTTGGGGCAGACTGCAGTAGTGCTGGATTCAGTACTGTAGACTGATTGCCCAGTCATGTTTGCCTTCATGGTAACATAGCCCAGACATCTGCGTTGCAGAGCACACCAGCCCAGAGGCAGAGACAGCTATCTTTACTCAGCACACACACTACAAGGCTTCCCAATAAGCCAACACGCAGTAACAAGACCATTGAGTCACAGGAGAAACGTCTGACAAGTTAAAATACTGGTCAGCATCACCATTTCATTTCTGGGTGTGCACACCAGCCACCTGCTAAGTGAATCATAGAATCATGGAATAGTTTGGGTTGGAAGGGACCTCTAAAGGTCATCTAGTCCAACCCCCCTGCCGTGGGCAGGGACATCTTCA
>NW_008795131.1:1611801-1627258 GCF_000699145.1 Aptenodytes forsteri | reverse complement strand
CCCCAGCCTGGATTGATACCGGGGGTTGCCCCGACCCAGGTGCAGGACCTTGCACTTGGCCTTGTTCAACCTCATGAGGTTCACACAGGCCCACTTCTCGAGCTTGTCCAGGTCCCTCTGGATGGCATCCCGTCCCTCTGGCGTGTGGACTGCACCACTCAGCTTGGTGTCATCTGCATGAGGGTGCGCTCGATCCCACTGTCTATGGCATTGATGAAGATATTGAACAGTACCGGTCCCAATACGGACCCCTGCGGGATGCCACTCGTCACCAACCTCCATCTGGACATGAGCCGTTGACCACTGCCCTCTGGATGTGTCTCAGAGCTTCCACACAGCTTGAACAAGAGGCACTGCAAGCACGCTGCCTGGCCTTCCTGCTGCACAGCACACGTCGGTCTGACACCAACAGCTTGCTGTGAGGCTCTGCATTAAAATTGGTGGAGACGCAGAGCACAGATCCACAGGTCTGAGTAAACATGGGCTGCAGCAGGAGGAAGGTGAAGCCTTATTCTTATGTACAGACAAGTAAATTGTTCAATTTACCGCTTTCTGCCCCCTGTCAGCACAGGAACCTCATTTTCCCCTCACACCTTTCCATGCACATGTGGTAGACACTAGCAGGGAAAGCACAAGCAGCCGCTGGCAAGCACAGCTGGGCAATTTCCAACCTGGTGCCGGGGCCACATCTGCTGCCAGCTTTTCCCCTTAAGCATCAGCTACGCATCTCACTTTTTCCAAGTCAAGGAAGCAGCAAGGCAGGTTTAGCCAGACACATTTCAAGCAACCCTCATCGCTCAAATTGCACCACATTTTCTTTCTATCTCCCACCCTCTCTGGGCTGCCCCGTGCACGCCTGCTCTAGCCCAGGAAAGGAGGCAAGCAGACACGTTGCTCAGCTGAGCAATCCCACCGAAGTCCACGGGACTTCTGCTTGCAAAGTTCAGCTTGCCAAGTATCATGGACCTTTGCAAGAGAGACAAGGCTGCTTTGATATTTGCTGGAAAGACCTAAGAGAAGGCACAGCATTGCTTTCTTGTAGCCCACCTCCTGCTTATTCATAGGAAAGACCGGGATACATCACTTAGCCTTTCCACCAGCAACCACACTGGAAGATGTCTTTCTAGCTGAACGGCAGAGACGATAGCAGCGGGGTGATGCCAACCTGCGGAGGGATGACGTAGTCTGCAACATCCCACAGCCTCTCCCCCAGCTCCGAGGTGTTGGTGAAGGCTACCCCTTTCAGCTTGGTGATGACAGAGCTCTGGAGGGATGTGTCTGTGTCCTGATAGCCTTTCTTGACAACAAACACCCACCTGCAAAGAACACAGCAGGCAGCAGCATTAGCAAGTGGGGTCAGGGAACAAGTTAGCCAGAGAATATTTACACCAAGGCCAAGAGAATATTTACACCAAGGCCAAACACCATTCGAGGGCAAATCAAAACATTCCAATGACACCAAACCCTCTGCAACTACTACTACAAATTTAGAAAAAACTCTTTGACACAAGCTGTGCTTGTCTCCAGCACTGGAGGAAGAGTCAGGACCAAGACCCCACACGCAGGGAAAGGTGTAATAACTGGTCATGGGGTAAAAAACCAAGCCCCCCACCTCCCTGTCCTGTGCTATGCTCAGCAACTTCAATGGAAACAGGGGAGGGCAGGGCTCTGCCTTCTTCAAGATGAAAAATGAAAGCTTTTGCAAGTTGCAGTGAAGAGTGTGGTTGGTTTCACAAATACATGACTCACTCCCATTTTAGCAGCCTGCCATTAGGCTACCAGTCCGGCAACAGACCATGGCTGGGGAGATGCAACTCCTGCAGGTGAGCTGAATATTACTAACAGAAACCTGTAGGGAATATTCTCAGCTGGATACAGGATCTTTTATAAGCCAGTGCGATGGTAACAACCTGACTGCACCCTGGCCTCTGTGCTGGGCTTCAGGCTTCTCTCTAGCACACCTGGAAGAGCTGCTGCCTTGCTAAGCAGTCCAGGGAAACGCTTTGCTTACTTCTCCCCACTGGAAGCAGCAACAGCTCCATATCATTGGGTGAAAATCTCTCTGGCTTAAATGAAATGCTTCCAGCTTCCCCACAATAGTGCCAAAGTCACCTGCCAAGACAACAAATCACCCAGACCCTTGAAGAAGCTAAGGGTGCCGGGGCAGGCTTTGGGGGAGGGATGCAGGCTGCATTTGCTGGCACAGTTCTCCTTTGCAGTGCACTGACCTGGCGTGCACTACTGCACGCAGAAAGGGAAAGCAGCCACCTCTGGGGCTGAGCAGCACTGACAAATGCTGCCCTTCACCTGCTACTTGTGACAAACCTGAATTATAACAATCCCCACCCCTGTGAAGCTTCCCACTTTCCTGCTTTTCCTAGAACACTCGTTTTCTCTCCCAGGAGGGCTCAAAAGCAGACCCTTACGTTTTCCGCAGCAAATCAGGGAGGAAATGGCAGCTACATGCAAGAAACGATCCAGAGGGGTTTGGTGATCACAAACCCCTGAGCCAGCCTCTGAACAGGTATGGGTATGTAACCAAGCAGTCAGACATCAGACTAACGCTAACCACCTCTGCGACAAGCTGTAAGCCACCAGCCACAAAGGAGTCACTGCAGGCACCGTCGGTGACGGTGCCAAAGGTTTGCGGAAGGCAATAGATGCCTAGGGAAGAAAATAGCCAGTACGGCCCAGACAGTCTCTGAACACTCATGGTCACTGGTCATGCTATATCCCTCTTGGATGGAGGATGTGTCCTCGGCTACGTTATCTACAGAATTCCTCCTTTAGCAGCTAATACATGCCAGACTGCTGAGACTTCATCTCTGACCTGCTAACTAAAGGAGGCTCTGGAACTGTACACCTTTCTATAAATAAACCTAGCATGTACAAATGACTCTGCTATATTTAATCAGTGAAAACACGAGGTGTGAGAAAGGCGAAGGGACTCAGAAGCACAGTGAGGGTAAAGACTTCTGAATCACATTCTGCAAAGCCTCAGAAACTCAGGAAGCAACGGCACAGGCATCACATAGGCTGGATAATTCCAGGTCTGAGCCTGCAAGCTGCAAGGAGTATTGCTGTGTTCGTTACATGTCAGCGTGACCAGCCTCTTGCAGAACTGGGCCTCTTCTGAGAGGTGCTCTAGCTATCTCCATGCCAACTCGCCCTGCTCCGAAATAAATGCAAGGCAGCTGACATTCATGCTGCCTCAACCTCCACAATCCTGGCTGCTGCAGCCCACTCCAGCAAAGAAATCTGCCACTTTGTGCTCGGTTCCCTCCCATTTAGATTTGAGCATGTCATGCAGCTGTGCAGACAAGCCAGGTTTGTCCCAAGGCTCAGCATCCGTGGCCATAAATGCTATTATTTCTAATGAGTCAGGTGTTAAGGTTTGGCACCATTCCCACCGAATACAGAAATAAAGGCATAAATAATGCAGTACAAAGCCATAGTGCCGTTTGATCTATTTTTAACCCAACATAAATCTGGAAGGTAGAGCTGAATCTAGCAATCCCTAGCAGGTGAAAAATCAGATATAATCTATTAGACATTACAAAATCCAGCTGTATAAACAAGCATAACTATCTGCATTAAAATCATAAGGCATAGCAAGCTGTCACTGTATGCAGAGTGACATTAATCTTCACCACAACACAGCAAGCAAACACAACCGCAGCAGTATGTGAAATGCAGGGTGATTCTTACCCCACCAGGTAAGCCAGGATGGAGAGCTGCACCACTCGATAGAGAACCCCCACCTTCTTGTTCTTCGCAATGACGTATTTCTCTGTTTTATAATCAAAAAGCGATAGAAATAAACCCTTCCAAGCCACCTGCCCCATGCTCCCAGTTCGCTCTGTACCGGTGGCTGGCGCAGGCAGCAGCGTTTGCAGCTCGCATTATCCACACGTGCTCTGCATGGAAACCTGACACACCAACCCCTTCAGAGCGAGAGGCTGATCTCCTCCCTCCCGTCAGCTGCTCGCCGGCAGCAGCTCTCGGGTCGGAAGCCGGCAGCTGCACTAACACAAGATCCTCCCTTAGCTGCTTTCCAGCTAATTCATCCTCTGGGGAAGTCCCCGCCTCAGTTTTGCCCCCAGACTTCATTCTCTCCCCCCCAGTCACAAAATGTTGATAATGAAACGTTATAGCATGAAGCCATGTTACAGCATTCAAGGCGACCCCCCCAGTCACAAAATGTTGATAATGAAATGTTATAGCATGAAGCCATGTTACAGCATCCAAGGCGACAAGGAGAGCTGTAGTCTCTCACTGTTACATGTTAAAGCCTTTCTTCAGCTTTTACATGATGGCAAAGCACCTGGCTAAAATTTTAATTTCTTGAGCATTTGCATGAGCAATGAGAACTTGGGTCCGTACCAGTTACCCAAAATACCTGCCTGGTTACTACATCTTCCCACCAAAAACACCCAACAACTTAAGAAACTAATAAATAAATTCTGCATGTGGTTGAGGGATCAATCACCATCACGTCTCACTAAAACGCACAGTGAGCGCTGAGCGAGGCACTAGGCACACAGAGATACAGAACGTACCGTCTGATGAAATACCAAAGGGAGAGGAATAGTTTAACCCTCACTGAGATTAGTTGTTTACTAGCCAGTAGTGCAGGAGATGACTCCCAGGCTAATGGAGGCATTTACACGTGCAAGGACATGAAATGACCATTACTTAGACCAAGAAGGGTGGACACTGTCTCCTGGCGAAGGAAGGAACAGAACGAGCTCTGAGGTGAAAGCAGCCTGGCTAAAAGAGCTAACGTACCCCACCGAGAGGAGGTCCAGCAGCAAGCTGGGATCCAGACTGGAGCGTGCCCTTTCTGGGGGGATTCCGTACCTGTGCACTGATGGGAGAATTCTCCCAGGGGGGTCTTCTGGGATGGGACTGCTCATAGGCTGAATCTACTAGAAAGAGTCTATCAGAGACATGAGGTGGTATATCAGGCATAAAGTGCAGGGTTTACTGCGTTCATGCATGAGCACCCAATTAGCTCATGGGGCTTTGTCAGGACCGGGAAGGCTCTTGAGATTACACAGTGCGCAACTGTGATACACGCTCGAACACAGGTCAAGAGAGCGGGTTACACTATGGAGGCAGCAGGCAGTGCAGCGAGGTGATCTGCTCCAGCACACACACCTCTGCCCTGTGCAACTCTCTTCCCAGGGAGAATCATTCTCAAGACCTCGGGTTTTATGAAAATTTTATCCTTCATCCTCCTTAAATTCCATGTAAAATTTAGACAGATGGATCAGATTTTTAATGAATATGTGACAAGGTTGCTCCAAATCACAAGAGAATCACAAACAGTGTAATAATGAACAAAACACTATCCTCAAAATGCCTCATTTTGTCCCTCATCCCGCAGCCATCCCTAGCGTTTCCTTCTGCAAAGCAAAGGAAACCTTTCTCCAGCAACCGCAAAACTAGAACAGAAATGTGCCCGTGGCCTCCTTTTAACCCGGCGGCTGCTGCGCTCCCCAGCTCCAGCCCCACAGCGGGCTATTGCTTCAGCACACGGCTCTTTCACGAGGGGCTCCTGGGGTGACAGGCAGGCTGTTGCCTGAGTGAGCCCCCGCTCCCGTGCACCCCCCGGTCGCTCCTCTGGCTCAGGGTTAGCCCCAGTCCTGCTCCCAAACTTTGCAGCCGCCCTTCAGCCTCAGCACAAGCAAAAGGCTGGTCTTGCTCACCTCTCCCACTCCCCACGTCCCCCTCCTTTCCCTATCTGCACACCCCACATGGGCAACCCCACTTCATCTCACAAAACATGTTGGCTGTTCCCCAAGCCCCTCCTGGAGACTTCTTTCTCACTCAAGCAGCTGCTACTCATGGTTTCCCTCTTCCTCAAACGGTATTTGGCCATTGTATCCACCCCTCCTTACCAGATGCCTACAGACCAGATTGTCACTAGTTCCAGTCTTAAAGATCCTCTGTGTGAAAGCCTGAAGCACAAATAAAAACTCTTAAAACATATAATAACCAAAGGAGACAAAACCCTCCAAGAAAACACACTTCTGCAGGGAGAAAGGAGACCACAGTGGTCCATGAGGCCAGAAATGAGTAAGGAAGAAAGATAGGCTCGGCCTATCTTCCCGCATCACTGCCTGGACCCCAGAGCCAAGCTGGGGCTGGGCACAGGGAGACTGACCCAGCTCCAGGAACCAGACCTGTATGGAGACAGGAGCATCCTAAAGGATCCACCACCTGATCTTCTGCCCAGTCTGCTCCTAGACGGGACACTTTGCAAGCACAAGCCGCTGGGTGACAGCCGAGCATCGTTTCTGATCATGGGTCTGGTCCCACAAGAACACCATCTGCTTGCCCCGGCCCTGCTGGAACTGCTCCAGGGACAGGACTAAACAGCGAGTATATCCCATGTCTCAGGACCGCCTCCACCATTGCTCCTGCTGCACTAAGAACACCCAAGTTCATGGATAAACGAAGTATCAGTGGAGACAAGTCAGCCCTTGGTGGTGTCTAGAGACGCCCCCCTCTCCATCCCCATCTTCCTTATCTGTCTGGGTGACTGCACAGGCTAAAATCAGACCAGGAAATTTGCTAGCAGTTAAACAGTGTGTTGCCTCCTGGCCTGGTTTTACTTAGTGGCACAGACGTAGGTCTGCTATGAGTTTTTGCAATTATTTTCCAGGTCAATTAACGTGAGAAAGGATTTACACAGGTTAGAAAAAAATGTTCCTTAAGAATGAGAAGTGTTCCTGTTACAGGTGTGACCTGAAGATGCGAACCAGGCTTGATCACTAAAAAAAAAAAGGATGTAAAACTGACACTTTTCTTGTTTTTTTAGAGCCATCAAGTAGAAGCACAGTTGCAATAGTGCAATAGTTGAATACTGCTCAGCACAGGCTAGATTTGTGCTGACATCAGTGGTGTTGGCAAGATCTTGCAGACATTGTTCTTAGCACCTCTAGTTTTCACAACCGTTTTTTTTTTAATCTTGCCTGGAAATCAAGATTAGTGGTGTTTTTCTCAAAGTATCTGTGGGTTGTTCAAATATAAGCAGTTTCATTCCCGCGGGGGAGTAAATAATCTAACAAAATCTAATCATCATCAGTTAAAGACAGAAAAACAGTAGTTTCTCTTAGTCCTTCTCAAGGGACTGAGGCTGGATCTCTTCTGCAAGATACCTCCCTTCTCGAGTCCAACATTTTGAATTTCCCATGGAAAAAACCAGTTCTGCTCCTTTCCCATGAGGGCTATTTGCTCAGTCTGGAAATTTTCACAGGGAGGATTTCTCCTCCGGTACCAAAACTTTCCCTTTCTCTCTCTTTTTTTTATACCTGACACATTACACCTATATGTAACTCCTCATACTGCTCTCGGCAATTGCTTTCTCATTATTCACACGTAGTCACAGGATACACGTCCCTGCCTGCCCAGCCTCCTCCTCATCTACATTTCTCTCCACCTGTCAGTAGCTCTTTGGTGTTAAGCTGCCCCAGAGCTGAACTCAGCCCAGTCACGAGCCCATAAATGCCATGTAAAGGGACTGTGGAAACTAAACTTTAGGCCCCTGCTCTGACACAGTGGCATCTCAAACGCAGCGAGGCCACATCTGTCACTCTGTGGCGTTGTAGCATAGAAACATTTCAAGTTCAGCCCATTAACACCTTTAAATCGCACCCAAAAGAGACCACGTGTTTTCCAGGCGATGGCAGACGGGCCTGGCCAGTGCAGGCGCGATTCACGAGTGACTGCAGAGGTGCCCGTTTTAGGCACTTGTCCTGTTCGCTTCCAGTTCCAAACGATCACCCCCGGGCACTAATTCTCTCGGTGATCCCCACTCCACCCTTTACCGAGCTATCAAGTGCAACAGAAAGCATCGGCTCCCAAACGCGTGACGGCTGACTCATAAGCTGCTGAGCCATTTCTGAAGCACTGGAAATGCTCCTGCAGCAAATGCCCGATTGATGCAGATGCATCATCCTTTAGAAACAGGCGCCAGACCAGCTACTGAAATAGAAAGGAGACAAGGGGCAGAGGATGTAAATAGGAGATAAACTATTTTGGCAAGGAAACGAACAGTGGAAAAGGCAGAGGTCAGCGCTCTCCGTTACTGTTTTTTTCTCATAGTATCATACTTGTAGGTCAACATCTTAAAAAAAAACCAACCAAACAACCAAGGGGAAGAGTTGAACAGGCTGAAAGAGGAAGTTGCTTTTAAACCACAGCTCATGCACGTGGAAACACATGGAAATCACCAACATCAGGCATAAGCTGCTTTCTGAAGATGACGGGTTTGAATGCAAGAACAAGGAAATGCGTGTGCAGCCTGCAGTGAAAAATGCTCCGTTCAGCTTCTCTTTTAACCCTCGCTGTGACTCTGCAGTGTAAATAAGAAGTAGGTTGCTACTTGCCAGTGAAAAATTGACAAAAATCAGCCTCAATATGTGTCCTCCTAACTAGCTCCCCTGCACACCCAGCCACAACGGAAAAGGAAATCTTTCTTTCAGGAGCTATTAGAAAAACATTCAGATTTTTTTTGCCTAGAAAGGGAATCTGTGGAAAGAGTCTTTCTGTCATTATCCACAGGAGCATCCAAACCTGTCCGTAGGAGTGAGAAATGGAAGCGTGCTCAAGTTCCAGAATATATTCTCTCTTTGATTCAGCTCATAATTTCCAGTAGAGCAATTTTCAGCCTTTGAATGCATTCCAGGTTGCTTCCCCCAAGTCTTGAATCTCCTATACAGTGTGCAGGAGGTCTTGTTATCATCAGCCGCAGTGTTTATCCACTCCTGGATAAATTTATCCAAGAAGTGAAAGTGCTTGAGGAAGAGGACCAAAGAGAGGGAAGAAATACTGCACATCTAATGAAACTAATCCATCACGCCCTGCTCTGTGAGAGAGCTGGCACTGAGTCAGACAACGGAAATTAAATAAAAATGCACATAAAACATCGCTAGGAGACTGAGTGCGATAATAGCTGGAACGGCAGCATTACGCAGCGCTGTATTGCGATGTTTTTACCTTCTAAAGTCAGCCAATAAAAGCATCATTGGGGAATAAGAGGAGAATGTTAAATCAAAGGCCTGAAAGCTGAACGGGTTTAATAAAATGGGTATTCACATTAACCACTGACTTAAAGGCGAAACCCTGCTCTTGAATACGCCTGACAGATCACTTTTTTTACTTCTTTGCCAATGCGTATCACTCCTGACCTGGAAAGATATGAAACTGGTCCTGGCTTGATAGCTCTATCAGAGCTTACCTTGCTGCAAGTGCTGAGGAGACACACCTTCATCCCCTTCCTTCACCTTCATCACGTGAACAGCTAGAAAGGCTGGACTGAGGCCCCCGCCCTTTCCTCCCTGGAATTACCAACTGGTAACTCTTTCCAGCCATAGGAGAACATACGTGCTACTCAGACTTGACCCCCAGAGGAAAAGGGTTCACGAGCAACACCCTCGGCCAGGCACCTGACCTTAGCTCTGCAGGCTGCTGATGCTCTAAGCCAGTCAGGTGTTGCCACCAGCAAGAGGCTGATGCGTCCCAGCTGTGCTGCACAGACGTACCGGAGCCGGTTTAGCCAAGCTGGCAGAGAGTCGGAGCAACCTGCTTGCAGCAGCGCTGCTCCATTCCAGCTCATTCATCCTGTCACAATAAGAGACGGGAAACGTCTCTTTTGAGCTACAGTCCAATTACTCTCCAAATAAAGCTGCCCCAACAGGCTCTCAAGCCCAGCAAAGCACTTGATGGCTCCTATCTGATGCTCTTATGTCGGCAACCTGCACTTAATAACGAAGAACTACTGATGCCCTTTTCCTGATAATCTTTCCTGAGCAGCAGACTTCCACTTCACTTACTCCTGCTAACCACCAGGCCACCACGCTCCCACAGTTCAAGATGCGAACCTGTCAGCTTCTGAACACGCTGAGGGAATTATAACCCAAAGCTTGTGCATCTCCCTGGCATATGAGAAAGACATAAGCAGCTGGTATCACCCCTGATTAAAATAGCATCCCAAAATGCATCCTGTCCTCCCCTTCAAGGATACAATTAAAAAGCTATCTCAGATACATCAGCTCTTGCCAGTCACCACCCACCTCCACACCTCCTACTCCTTGGTCAGATCACCACAAAAATAGCCAAAATCTATCAGGCCAAGCTCACCTACCAGAAGCTAATATCCAAACCTGGAGTGATGGAGCCAAGCCAGGACTCGGAGCTAAGACAGCAGACGGGGATGGGTGATCAGCACCAGTCAATCGGTAGAGAACAACCATCTGTTCCTGCTCTCGTGGGCTACCGGCAGCGCTGAGAGTCGTCTCTCCCCAACAGAGCAAGACAAAGGTGGAGTAACAAGTCCCTCCAGCCTAATGAGCAGTGTTGGGGGAACAGACCTGAACGGAAAAGAGCTTAGGCCATGATCCATACTAGTCAGTATTTCCTACTGAAGAGCAGAGAGACCCTCCCACCCCAAGAAGCTGTGGGTCTGCAGACACTCTGCCACCTTCGCGTTATGCATAAAGATCGTGAACGACCCTTACAGCTCAGAGGCCTCTAGGATATTTGCAGCAGCTTCTCTGCCTATGACACCTGGACCCCAAACGGCCTGCTAACGCGTGAGCCCGGCCGGGGTCAGATGTTTAATGACTCTGAACGAGTCATTTGCAAATCTTGTGTCATTCAGGGAGGTGGCATAACTGTGCCACTGCCAGAGTGCAGTAAGTCAGGGCCACACAGCAAGGCCACAAATGTTGACAAGGCTTTTGCACAGGGGATTTTATTCAAAATGCAGATTGCAAATAAATTTAGAAGCAGACACAGCAAGACTTCCATGGAAACAGCGCAAAAACCCAGCTGTGGTTTGGATGACTGTGAGTCTTGGCAGTCTTGACTAATCCCTTAAGTGCCATCCAATTACTGCAAATGTGTTTGGCATCTACTATAGCAATTGCAAAGAATTAAATGGTCGGATGGCACTCATTGGAAATTACAAGACACAGAACCCTGTAATGCATTTAAGAAAAAACATCTAAAAAGGAAAACAACATTACCCACTGCAAGAGCTGACCTTCCTGAGAGCCATAAGGGACAACAAAAGGGATCCAAGTAATGAGGGAAACTTAATTCAGAGAAGAAACTAGGAAAAAAGGAGAGAAAGAGGGAGAATAACAAGATTGGCTGAAGGAGCTGGGTTTGTTTAGCCTTGAGAAGAGGAAACTCTCCTTGCAACTCCTTATTCTTAGCACAATTTCTACAACTGACACTCCTTCCCTTAGGAAAGTAATCAAAAAACTGCAAACAGCTTTTCTGTGCCCAGACTTACCAAGTATGATCTGACTGTAGAGATCTCCAGGTGCTTCAGAACAGGTAGGACTTCAGTGTGAATGGAGGTCTGGAAGGGAGGGTGGGCAGCAAGACCACAACTGCTGGCATACTGCAGTCCTTTCACTGACAGCTGTCCACACCACGTGTCGCTCGGTGCAAGACCTGTCTACAGCAGTGGAAAAAGCAGACAACACATTTCCCTCCCCTAAGAAAAGCCAACGTGCCCTGAAACTTGCCTAAATGAATAAGTGAATAAAAAATGAACCTTTGAAAAAGTGTCTTCCTTATAAAGCCACCACCTCAGTCAATACCGTGCACAGCTGCTCCTTTGGAGCAGCTCTCTTGCCTGAAGCTCTTCAAAGGGATTCTCTCTCTCAGCCCAGCACATTCTGCTTTCCATGTACTTAATTCCTCATAAAGCTCCTTCCACACAGGGACATGCAAAGAAGAACAACTTTGTAACAGCTCTGCCAAAATCCGGACTGAGGGATCGAGAGTAGCCCCAGAGATTTGCTATGCTACCCGGGAAAGGGTACAGCAAAATGCTCAAACCACCTTCAGCCAACAAGTGCAATGCACAGTCAGGCTTCTCTTGCAAGAATTTATTTTCAAAGAAGATGCAATTAAGAACACTACAAAAAAGGATTTACACAAAGGGGGGTGACAATAAAGCCATTCAGACCAGCAAAGCACACTTCTTTCCAAACAGTACAGAGCTGTTATGACAAAAAACCTGACACAGGTGGTTCTTTGGTTCAGGCAATAATTTCCTTTCTGAGCTCTCACCTAGGAAGTCTCATTTCCTCAATCCCTGGCACTTGTAAGCAGATTTGGAGTGACTCACTCTCTGTCTGCAGCTCCAAGGAACTCTACAACAAGCCGGCGGGGAGAGAGAAAGGAATTCAAGCCAGAAGAATGGCTGCAGCTGCTGATGGAGCTGGATGACAGCACGAGATCTCTGCACCTCTCTCTTGTACTGCTGAAAGTCACACAAGGACCCTATATTCCTCAAACAATATCTTGCTGTGGTACCTCTTACTTTTGTCCTAAGCAGGTAGGCCAGTGTGCTTAGCACCTTTAACTTCTGGCTCTTTGGCAGCCAAATTTAGAGCTAGGGCACACCCAGGGTTGTACAGCCTGCAGGATGCCCGCCCCATCATGAAGGTGATCTCTGTAACAGCCTCCAAGAGATGTATTAATAGCAGTACCTGGGTACCAGACAGGAATTTTACAAGGGAACGTCAACGAAGGCCACAGTTTGCTTGTTAGCTTTAGTTTTCCATCGGGCAACATTGGTTAAGCCAAAGGAGACAGGAACTGTTTTGCCTTCTGAAGGTCTGAATGAAAATCTATGTTCAATCTACTGCTGTGTGTAAACACACATCAGATTTGTGGGGTTTATGGTTAGCCAAACACGACAGAAATAAAACAGCTACACAATTAGGGACAGAGAAAGCCAGAGAGAGGAATAGTACCAAGTGTCTGTACTCGTCCTTCTTTAAAAACAGTGAGTACCTGAGGGGTCCCGAGATCATTTCGTTGCTCAAGGAAGAAAACACCTGGTACTGGCTAAAGCCAGCCACAGGGTTGGGCTAGGCACCTTCTTTCCCCAAAGCCTATACATTGCGATTACTGATAATCTGCAGCTGATAAACTGCGATCACTCATGATTCACCCCACTTTCTGTCACACATCCAGCAGGGTGAATGGCAACACTGCTGTGGCCGACTCCGCAGCTCGCTGCTTGGCTCTGCCCTCGATTCAAACACAGCTGCTTTGGAAGAGGCGTGGTGAACCATGCCAGCTTGGGGAAGTATCTCCTGATATAGGAGTCGTCAGTCTGAACTGGCAATGAGGCCCGTGATACAAGTTTTTATTTGTGACCAAATCAGGATTTGAAAGCAACTGAAAAAGGAAAATCAGAAATAAGATTGTGAGGTACAAAAAAACCTAATCGCCACATACACAGACTTCTGATTCCAAGAACGAGAGACATCAAGGGACATACTTTACTGTATTAAAAGGCACAAATTTGCATATATATATACACACATATATCTGTATATACATGTATATGTGAAATGCTTGTCTCTCCATTTTCATTAGCAATAGCAGGATGGGAAGCTTCCCCTAATTAATTTCTATTTCAATCTATTCTGGAGCTACTCAGTACTAAAAACAATTTAAAAACCATTCAGCATCACAGCAACTAAGACTGCAATCCAATGCATAAATCTAACAGGCTCCAAGATGAATTTTCCTAGCATATCTACATTAAAGCAAAATTTCTTATGGGGAGTCTAGTTTATCAATACCAGGCAGTCCCTCTATGACAAACAGTTCAAATTAAACAAGCAGGCAACTGGATTGCCCAAAAAAGCTGGGCCCCTATGGTCAAAACAGCAGTTTGGGAGAGTCCCAAGATCCGGAGTGCCATAGCTCTACCAGGGAATATGAATTGTTCTGCATCTTAGCCAGACTTTGACTCTGCTATTTCCAAAAAGCCGGTGAAAGAATACAGAGCTTTCTGCTCTGGCCAGCTTAGTCTTCAGGAAGTATCTTCTTGCTCCATCATAGTTTTATAGTTTCTTTTGAAAAAGCCACACTGGGGAAAAAATTAAAAGAACTTATTAAGTCTTTTTGTATGCATTAATTTTTGCTTTTTCTTAAAACAATTTAAAAAGTTTTTCCTTCTCAGGGTTGCAATAAGTGAATGAGTGAATGCAGGATGCAACGAGGTATGGCTTCTGGCAGAGCTGTAAGCCTGAAGACCCTCATTGTTCAAAACTTTTCAGAACATCTATAAACACTTCATAATGTTCAAGTGTTCTGCAAAGCACTTCAAAACAGGACTTCAGAGGTTATACTGCAATGCTCAGAATAGCTCAAAATGCAAGGCTCGGGTTTTACAACAGTAAGCGGCAGATGTCCTTCAGTGCGCATTTGAAAAAAAGCGCTTTCATACTTAGAGAAATCTTTAAAAAACATTAAAACATGTAACAAAAAGATTTCTGTTTTGTTGTGTGTGCATTAACGATACCCACTTTCCAGAGGAGCAGAACAATGAACGCCAGCAAGAGAAGTCCACCAAGACAGCTTCCTATGATAACAGGCAAGGGATCAAACACTTCGTCTTTCAGGAAGACAAGAGTAATCTGGAACAGAATCAAGGCCAGTTATTTTTTTCTTGGTTAGCTTTTAATCGAGAAGGCTATATAGTTTGAGCTAGCATTCAACCTCTAAACTATGCTAGATCATGCGTCAATCTAACTGTGCAGGTACTTTACAATACAATATGAAATCATTTTTCGTATCGCAAGCCTAGTCAAGGGAGTTAAATTTACTGAGTCTTCTTCAGGAGTTTACAGTGATTACAACAGTCACCAGTGACAATCTTTCAGGTTAAAGAGCATGTCTTCACTAGGGAAAGAGAAGGAACATTCATGTTGAAATCCCTGAGAGGACATGTACAAGGAGGTCTCTGTGATAGCCACAAGTGTCGGACGATACACAGAGTTCAATACAGAACACTCAAAGCTTTTCTGAGGTGCGCTAGCAAATATCCTCCCTCTGCTTTTATCCTGTAGTCAAAACCTGATTTCACTAAATTCAATGGCAGAACAGACGTTTGCTTCAAAAGGTCCAGGATTTAACTCTGGGAACTCAATCGGTTCTCTAGATTCAGCAGAAATATCTGGATTTCTCACTCGTTCCTGCCCCAAGAGAAGGACCAAGCTGCCTACATGGTGCTCTGATACCTCAGCATTATGATTCTCTTCTTTCAGGCCCAGATATAGTTCTCTGTTGAAGGTGATTTTTCCAGGGACCAGCAGAACGGTTCTGCTTTTTAAGAACTATGGAAAAAGAAATAAAAGGAACAAAATATCAGTTGCTTTTCAGTCTTTTCAGAAAAACGCATTGCAACAGCAAATCCTTATTCAGGCTGCAAGAACCACCCCGTACAGTGCTGCCACCAAGCTGCGTCTTGTGTATATAACCTTACGTGTAACTACCGCTCATGAGAAATTGTCTGGAGCGATGAAAGCTTGCGGTACTGGGAGAGTCATTTCATGAGGGGAAGGAAGGGAGGGAGGGAAGGGAGGAAGAAGGGAAGGGAGGAAGAAGGGAAGGGAGGAAGAAGGGAAGG
>NW_008795131.1:1610873-1611370 GCF_000699145.1 Aptenodytes forsteri | reverse complement strand
AGAAGGGAAGGGAAGGGAAGGGAAGGGAAGGGAAGGGGAGGGAGGGAGGGAAGGGAAGGGAGGGAAGGGAGGGAAGGAGGGAGGGAAGGAGGGAGGGAAGGAAAGAAGGGGAGGGAGGGAGGAAGGAGACCGCAGCATCTCTTCTAAGTGCCGAGTGCCTCCCGGGAGACACTGCCGCGAATAAAACATCCCTCTTGCTCTGCAGGGTCAGAAAACAGCATCACACGTGGAAGAGCAACACCTCCACGGCGATGCGGGAGAAACCCTTACCCTGAACCTCTGGCAGGTAACGGGTTTTAGCAAGCAGCGGCAGCGGAGCGCGGTCTTTCGTGTATACCTGGTGCGAGTTGCTTAAAGACAGTTCTGCTGTCACGGTGATAGTGTCTCCGTCAGTTCGGATAGAGCAGTGCACGCACTGATACTGCGCCTCCCGCATGCCCTGCAACGGAGCGGAGCGGCTCAGTCCCCGGCTGCCGGGGGGTTTCCGCGGCTCCCTG
>NW_008795131.1:1557103-1609886 GCF_000699145.1 Aptenodytes forsteri | reverse complement strand
CGCGCGGGGCCGGCGCGGCTGGCGCCCCGCCGTTGCCGGGGGCTGACAGCGCGAGGGAAGAGGGGGCTGGACGGTCCTGTCCGAAAGGCACGGAAAGGAGCGGTGAGCCGGGCTCGGTCTCGCAAAAGTCCGGCAGGGTGCAGAGGGCGTCGGTGCGGGGACCCCGCCGGGCACAAGCCTCCTTGTCCCCACAGAAAGCCACAAGCACCCCTCAGGCAGCGCTGCCTCCCGTTAACGGTGAGCCACAGCACCCTGCACCGTATGACAGTGCCTCTTCTGATGAACCATGTGATGATTCAAGTAGAGATTCAACAAAAAGAAGCTTGCGTTGTCAGAGAGGCAAAACCAAGAATTACCACCTTACGCCAGTGGTGGTCTTGGACCCTCAAGAAGTGCCGGTGTGGCTGACGAGCATGAAATGCAGCAAAAAGGCAGATACTGAACCTGCCTGCCAGCAGCCAGTATCTCCTTTGGTCCTTCAAGGAATCTTGGAGAACAAACATAAAAGTACCAAGGTGGTTTCTGGAGAGGGAAGTACCTGTAGAAAAGCCTGCATCAGCGGCTTCAGTGCCAGCCGGTGGGGGAGGCAAACAAGGCTCCGTCCAAAAAGGCACAAAAATAAGAGACAGCAGCAGCCTAGTAACTCCTTTTTCAGACCACAGATGAGGCAAAAAGGAATGAAGAAGGGTGTTCTGGAGATGTCTGTAGATATAAGAGACAATGACTCTTCACTCCTCAATAGCTCCTATTCCTGGGGTAGAGTTCAAGCATCTTTGTCCTTCCATAAGAAGAAGAAAGTCACCAGAGAAGAGAGTTCCTGCAACAGCATCCTTTGTACCCCTTCTGTGAAATCCCAGCTTTCAGGGCACCAAGAAACCCTATCTGCTGATAAGTCTCAGTGCTGCACTTGGTCTGCTTCCTCCATGGTCCTGCTAGCTCCCAGGAATACCTGTTCTGTCCTGGAGCTAGTGCTTACAGATGCAGAGAAGGTGTTTGGGGAATGCCACCAGGAAGGGCCTATTGCTTTTGAGGAATGCATTCCTCTAGATAAGATGAAAGATTGCAAGAAAATTGGAGAAGGGGTGTTCGGAGAGGTCTTCCAGATAGACAGTGAGAGAGGACCCGTGGCCTTAAAAATAATTCCCATTGAGGGGACTGAAAGAGTAAACGGTGAAGCCCAAAAGAGCTTTGGAGAGATTCTGCCTGAGATAATAATTTCAAAAGAACTCAGTCTTCTGTCTGAAGAGTCTGTGAATAGGACTGTTGGGTTCATCAGCTTGTACTCTGTGCACTGTGTTCAAGGGGCCTATCCTAAGTATCTCCTGGAAGCCTGGGACAAATACCACAAAGTAACGGGATCAGAAAATGATCGGCCAGACCTTTTTGGGGACAAGCAGCTCTTCATGGTTCTGGAGTTTGAATTTGGAGGCAGTGACTTGGAGAATATGAGAAAAAGGTTCAGTTCAGTGGCAACAGCAAAAAGCATTTTGCACCAGGTCACTGCTTCCCTGGCTGTGGCAGAACAGGAACTGCACTTCGAGCACAGAGACTTGCACTGGGGCAACGTGCTGGTAAAGAAAACGGATGTAAAGGAGCTTAATTATGTGTTGAATGGGGCAACGCACACAATCCCCACAGCAGGGTTTCATGTCAACATCATAGATTACACCTTGTCTCGGCTGGAGAAGGATGGGTTAACTGTGTTTTGTGACCTTTCCACTGATGAAGAACTGTTTCAAGGCACAGGGGACTACCAGTTTGATATCTACAGGCAAATGAAAGCGGAGAACTCCAACAGCTGGACTGACTATCATCCACACAGCAACGTCCTCTGGCTGCACTACTTGTCAGATAAACTTTTGAAAGACATGGGCTACAAGAAAAAGGAATTAACTTCTGCCACGAGGAAAATAAAGCAGCAGCTCACTAAGTTCCACAAAGAAGTACTGACCTTTGAGTCTGCCAATGAAGTTTTACAAAACAGCAGCCTCTTCCAGTGAGCAAGGGAGTGCAGTGTTTCCAAGAACTAAGTCACTGATGCTGCCTTTCTCCTTTGCTGGTTTTTTTATGTATGATCTTTTTAAATGTTGGCACAATGAAGAAGTGTTATGATCGGTTATCAATGTGTACGATATGCTATCAAAAATGTCTAAAAAAGTCTTCTGCTTTAAGGTGTTTCCATATGCACTTTTTTTGAGGGGTGATGGTGGGGAGAGAAGAGAGTTGACGATTGAGAAGGCTGGAAAAAGACTTCTTCGGGCTCAATTAATGTTTTGAATTCTACAGAAGTTTTCTTACCTTTTTAGTCTTAGATTATTAAAAGTTCTTTCCTTACTATATTGTCTTTCTTATAAATTCTTTTTTTTAAAGAAAAAAGAAAAAAAAAATGCAATTCTGGACAGTGAGGACAAAGGTAAGTATTCTTAGCCCAGTTGGGGACAGAGACAGGAAAAACCCACCTTTTGACTTGATTTCAAAAATGAACTTTTGTTCAGTTTGGCAAAATTTGTAGCTGGAATGATGCTGCAAAATGTCAATATGTAAAGTTTCTGTAGCGTAGGTTTCAAAAACACTCTAATCTGCAATAAGATGATTTTTTTTTTCTCTGTAAGGACCAGTGAAGAGGTATTGGATTAGGAAAAAAATAGAAAAAGTACCTGTGTTCCTGATGCATTTTTGACTGTTATTATCTTGTGACCTTGTATACTGATAGGAACCCAAATCTGTAACTTGATGGTAGCGTTAAAGCGATTTTCTCCATTTATCTACAGAAGAAAATGCACAAGGTAATAAGTGTTGTTTAGTCCTGATTGCAGATGGATCAAATGACCTAAATTTGAAGCTATACTTACATTAAATTTGAATTCTTTGTTTTCAAGAAGTCCTTCGCTAACATTCACGTACATTAACGAAACTGGTCTAAAGAGAACGATAGATCAAACTAAGTGAAAAGTGAATTAGATTATTATTAAAAATCGGTACATCCGATGACCCAGATGCATTAAGTAATTAAGAGGTAGCATCATCAGATTTGTTATAACTGGAATGCTGTCTATGAGGTCTGTCTATATATGCGTGTATATATGCAGTCTATCAATTAGATGCATCTTTGAACCTATCTCGAGGTCTACTTTTTACAAGCTAAGCAGTTAGAGACCCTCGGTACACCCCTGCCCGTGATGCGGTTTTATTGTTCTGTCTTCCAGACTCCTTACTTTTGCTGTCTAGTGCCACAGAAAGTGACTCGACAATCTGCAGTGCTTGAAATTAAGATGGAAATTGTCTTGGAATCGTACCAGGCATCCTCTCAATCTTTTTTCCTCTAATTGACTAAAGTAATGCAATATAATTGAATATTCTTAAAGCTTACTTGGTAAGGACTGCAGTGAATGCATATCTGACATCAAGGACGTGTTCTTCAGTCAGAATGGTGCTATTTTCATTTATGCTTTTAAAAAAAAAAAAAAAGGATAGATGAAACAACATGATTATCATCCTGCCTTAGTCCTTTATTTCTGTGGTTTGAGAACTGTAATATTGGCGGGTGTGCAAGAGGGATGGAAACAGAGTGGCAGTAATTAATGAAAGGAGAGGTGCCAGCCCACGTGGTGACACGGTACCGAGTACACTACGTAGTAGTGTTGGAGTAGCCCTTTATTACTGCAGATTTGGAAAGCTGCCGTTGCCTCGAAATGTTTCCCCGCAAACCAACGGTAATTTGTGAATACGTAGCATTGCTTTCATTAATCAAAATTTAAAGTTTCTACCCCTCACAAAACTGGACATTAAATTCATATAGAAACCTTTGCCTTAAACTGTGCTTGCAATGAAGCGTAGCTGCCAGAGATGAGTCCTCATTTCCTTTTTAAAGATGCTCTCTGTTTAAAAAATGCTGTGTACTGGTCAGTCCCCATAGATTTTAATGGGAGGAACATGACAAGAAAGGAACCCGACAAGAAAGGAACCCGAATGGTAACTTCCCCTCATTAGAAAGCCCCCAATCAAGAAAAATGCCTTGAATGTATCTTCTCACCCCAGTCATTTGGAGTGAAAGCTTTACTTGGAACAGAGCTGGATTATACATTTTAATCATCTGTTCTCCCTGCTAAGGAAGGAGGATGCCAGAACCCAGTTTACCATTTCAGAAAACACAAGCTTTTAATTATGGGCTACACTTAAATTAGGACCTTAAAGGGTGCTCCACGTTTTACTGAAATAATGAATTATGAGCAAAGCTAAAATAATCATAAGAGAAGGAAAGATTTTTCACATGGATCCAAATGCTTTCGACGATTGAAAAGAACAAGTGTAGTTTTGTGTAACCAGTGACTGACAAATAGTATGGACACCGAGCAGGAGTTCTGATATTTCCTTTCTAGTTCACAGTGTATTTTGTGGTGAAAACAGCAATACTCACTTGGTGATATTAACGGTGATTGCAGACTTATTTTGGAAGATGCTTTCATCTAATTGCCAAATCACTGAAAACTTTGCCTATTTTGAGGGAAGAGAAAGACATAACAAAATATCGATTACCCTGCAAATACTCTTTAACACACCAGGGTACTGTTAAAATGTGATGGCTAATGTATTTTCTGCTCATCATTCCCTTCCAGAGAAAGTAGACATTAAGTAAAGTGCAGGAATATGAAAATAACGGTGATTGCAGACTTATTTTGGAAGATGCTTTCATCTAATTGCCAAATCACTGAAAACTTTGCCTATTTTGAGAGAAGAGAAAGACATAACAAAATATCGATTACCCTGCAAATACTCTTTAACACACCAGGGTTGTTAAAATGTGATGGCTAATGTATTTTCTGCTCATCATTCCCTTCCAGAAAAGTAGACATTAAGTAAAGTGCAGGAATATGAAAATTATCTCTTGCCTTGAGAAAACGCACCAGCCATAATCTGCTCATCATTCCCTTCCAGAGAAAGTAGACATTAAGTAAAGTGCAGGAATATGAAAATTATCTCTTGCCTTGAGAAAATGCACACCAGCCATAAGCTGAATTAGAAAGAATAGCGGCTCTGGCCTAATTGTAGAGATAGAGAATGCAAGAGCAGCTACCCAAAGTAGCATTTAGAGGTAGGGAGAAAGTGAAAATAATGATCTCAACTTACAGTTGTCTTCTTGAATACTGGGTGCCCAATTCTGCAGTTACAGGATAAGACTACAGAAGTTAATGGTATTGGTTGGCCACAGTGAATAGCAGGAGAGGATGGCTGCCAACAGAATAGGAACGCTCTTTAATGTTGAATAAAAACGGACTGGGAAATTCAACTCAGCCTGTGTCTGCTCCCATAAAACGAATTAGGTACAAATAGCCTGATAAAAGCTTGGGAGTCTTAAATCAGATAAATCCAGTATTCAGGCTCTAGTCCTAACAACTGAAATGCCCCTTCCCTTCCCTGGACCTTACTTCCAGATTTATTTAGGTAGTAAATTAATAGGAGTCTGCGCTGGGGTTTTCTTTCAGCAGTCTGCTGCTAGCTGAAGAGTTGTTCTACAATCTTACCTCAACGGTCACCTTCTTAAAATGTAGGTTTTTAGGATAGTTCAAGACCATAGTTGTCATGTACGAGTCATCTCCACTGTTCGTTAGTGAAACATTCATGGTCACTTCTTTAGTGTGGCCCACCACTAATTCTTTTCTAGAAGCAGACAGAAAAATGAGATGGGTGACGTGTAATTTCTAAGGGCTGTTATTTAATAAGAGGCCTGAAGCGTTCTGGTAATTACTCCCCCCAAATGCTTTCACGCACAGGATAATGCAACAGCCCAATTAATTATTCAGTATTCTTCAGGGTGTGTAGGAAAATGCTTCCTTCTTAATATCACCACTAATTCTTTTCTAGAAGCAGACAGAAAAATGAGATGGGTGACGTGTAATTTCTAAGGGCTGTTATTTAATAAGAGGCCTGAAGCGTTCTGGTAATTACTCCCCCCAAATGCTTTCACGCACAGGATAATGCAACAGCCCAATTAATTATTCAGTATTCTTCAGGGTGTGTAGGAAAATGCTTCCTTCTTGATATTGAAGGCAGTCATCTCCAAACTTTATGTAACATTTTATCATTCTGTTTTACATCAAGATAGATTTTAAACATTGTTCCACTTGATTAGCTTTTCAGTGAATCTTCAGGGTAGCTTTTTACAATGAAGTGATGCCTACTGTTTTCTCTAAGGCTATGTAAACTGAGCAACTCTTTGCTGTAGTGCTATGCTGTGCATCAGCCTAAAACAATGACGTGTTCACGATTAAATGCCACAGTTGTGATTTTTAGGATGGCTATAGTTGTTTGAACCTTGGTCTCTCCTCTGAGATTTCCTGGAACAGCCCAGCAGCACCCATGGAGGCATACAGTTACAGCACTGGATGAATGCGATGTTACGGAAAGGATGAACTGAATGGAACGTAATGTAAGCAAAAGGACAGCAACTCTTGTCTGAGAATTTGAAGAAAACGTCTTATGCACAAAGATGACATTTTATATGACTGCTAAATGCAAAATCTGGATAATACAACTACTGTGACTCACTGAATCTGACTTGTCAAAGTTAAATGAGCAGTACAGATGGTCTTGTTGCAGTCCTTCTTGTAAGGCAACTGAAAGCAAACACAGATCAAGTCAGATTTTAACGGTCCTAATTTTTCTAAGATAGCAGATTCAGCAAATCTTTACATACACACATACATTCTCTGAAAACCAAAATTCCCATGACTTCAATTAGGGAAAAGTTGGAAATAAAAGACCCTCTAGTGATAAGTCAGTCCTAAATTGATGATGTTTTGCAATTCAACTCCCAGGAGAAGGTCTATTAGCAGTAACATGAAAAGTCTTCACTGGGGACAAGGTCTTGTTAAAGAAATGCCAGTTGTTTACCCCTGGATTGCCACAGGGTGATAATATTAATTTCTTTTCCAGAGCCGATATGTTTTTCTTGAATAAATATGTTCATATGCTGTGCCAGCTTATAGGCACACTATTTTGTAGAGATGAGGTTACTTCCTTTAGCAATAGTTTTATTCACCAATAAAAATCTACTGTCTGTGGCGGATATTTCTGGAGCAGTTCAATGATAATTAATAATTAGATGTTGGGTGCATAAGTACTAAGCAATGCTGACCAATACTCAAGAATCTCATAATTATTCTTAGGAAATAAATGTACCATCAACATCATAATCCCTAAGAGTACTGCGACTATAGTAATTGGTGTTCATTATTGCTCAGTGCTAAATGTTGTCCTAACTTCTCTGTTCTATGCTTTATGGACACAATTAAATAATTATTGCTCAGTGCTAAATGTTGTCCTAACTTCTCTGTTCTATGCTTTATGGAATGCTAATTAAATATTGAATTGTGGTAAGGACTCCTATTAAGTAGCAAAAAGCTGCCTCTTTACAGAGCTTTGTGGATTTTTTTCAGAAGCTGTGATTTGGATTTCAGACTAACTGTGAAGAAGAGCTAGATTAGCTTGTAGGAATCCTGCTACTAAACTGCAGGAGAAGAGACAGGATATCAAACTTAACCTTTAACTTTATTAGAAGTTTGCAGCCTCCCAAATAATCAATTTGAAACAAACAACGAAAATAAACTAAAAACTATATACAAAATTTTTAAAATTACGTCATTAGAAAATCGTATAGTTGTTACTACTCAATACACCATTCAAATATTAAGTCTTAATGTAAGTTCCAGTGTAGAGCTCAATATCTATAAAGTACTTCACAAAACACACAAACCATCTGCCTTCTTCACAGGTAGCATCTAATCTCATTTTATACAGAGGCACAGGAGAAACATTGTGGTCAAAAGTAATGCAATTTTTTAGCAGATCTGAGGTTGGACCTTAGAGATGAGATTCTCCTAACAAGGTATGAGTATCTGTTTGGGGGAAACCTGGGCCTAGAGTCTACCCAGAATACAGTATTGATAACTAGAAAGGGAGCAGAGGACAGAAGACGACGTGCAAAGGCTAAGAAAACCACAACTTTATTTATTTATGTATTTATTAATAGTAAAAGCTTTGCATCCTGGAAAGAGAGAAAGTTCTTTGCTAGTATTTTATTACCTGAAAATGCATTTCTGATGGCTTGTACCTATCCAGCACAGGAACAGCAAACTCCATGTTACCATTTTTCTTATAGAGCTTGTGTTTAACTCTCAGAAAAACACTGGAAAAACAGTCAAAGTCACATGGCTACAAGAAAGGAAGAACAAGAAGTTAAGAAAATATCTGGGCATTAAAATGCAAAAGTCTTCACACGTCACCTCTGTTCCAGCTTCTGTCATCTGGCATATTGAGGGACCTTCTGGCTCAGACGTTTTCTTTGGGCCAGTGTTTAATAGCCATCAGTGGACTGACCGTAAGCTTGTCAAATGTTTTTTTGGACCATTTTATACATTTGGCTCCCATGACATCCCCCGGATAATATGTTCAGTGATTCAGTTATGCACTGTGAAAAACAGTTTCCTTATGTTTGCTTTAATCCTGTAGAGCTTCGTGCCTCTCCTACAATTCTAGGATTATAAATACTTCTAGGATTATAAATACTTTACACACACACACACACACACACACACACACACACACACACACACACACACACACACACACACACACACACACACACACACACACACACACACACACACACACACACACACACACACACACACACAAAAGGATGAGAGTTTGATTTATAGCAATACAAATCAAAATGGCACACGACACGTTTCCTGCCTCAGCTGTAAAACATGCTCAGCAAGTCTAACACCGAGAAAACTCCACCCCATTGTAGTATTTTTGCATTTCAAGAAAGTCATCATCACAGAGGTTCTGCTAAAAAATCCTTTCCTCTTAACCCTTCTTCCTGTAGTAAGTCTGACCGCCATCACCTACCAGCGTGTAAAGCTGCAGCTCAGAGCACATGTGCTTGCTGACCAACAGCTTTCCACTTGTTGTGGTGTTCTGATCTTCGAACTGTACTCTCTTCTTTGCCATTTTCACATCTAAGTCCACCGTGTAGAGAATGTATAACTGTGAAAACACTGGAAGTGCAGACAGGAGTTTCTTATGTGCTCAGAACAAAGCGATTGCAGAAGAGTCAGTGAAAGAAGGGTAACCGAGAGCTCTGATCTGGAGCTCCAGCATTCACAGAGGAGGAAAAAACATGGTGATAGCTTCCCGCAAGCCAAATGAAATGGAAACACTTTTACATTGCCCCCTCAGATCCCTTACAGAGGTGCTGAAAGTTCAGGCTCTGAGATACAGTATGCAAGATTTTCAAAATCCTTTGTTAGATGTACCAGAAATTGTCCTCAGTGCCAAGTTTCTGAGGACAGTGTAGGACTGTAGATTCCAATCTGGTAACAATTCCCATTTATTACCTTGTTGAGACACTGGTAAAGCCGAGATTGTATCGAAACATAGTTTTGCTGTAACGATGCTGTTATTTTGGAAAGTTAGGATTCTCTCAGGATTGAATCTTATGCTCGTGAGAAAGTGGACAACTGGTCTCGAGCTAGTCAGTGAAGAACAGACAAGAAACAGAATCAAATGTAAATTTTGGAACTGAAACATTACAGGAAAAATGTTTTAAGAAAGCCTGGCAGCAAGAATAGGAACTGCTCAGTATTTCCATGGTATTTCACCTGGACCAAGCTGGCCTATTTACAGAAGTTCCAGTTTCTGCTGGGAACGTTCAGAACGTACAAAATCCCAAGAGTCTGAAGGAACAGACAGCCAAAATACACCAACATGGCTAGAGTTTCAGAATTAAACACAGTGTTTATGTTTCCATTAGATAAACACATTATCTAGCTGTTCAAATTCTCTCTTTATCTACAATTTGTTTTCAAATACAAAATGCAAGAACAAAATCAAACGTCTGCCACGTCTTAGCCTTTGTGAACTCCACGGGTCACTCAGCTACCAGATGTCTGATTGAAAATGAGGTACGGTCTGTCAAGAAATTATTTTTTTGTCTAAATGACCTACATTATCAGTGTTGAATTGCAGACATCAAGGTCTTCTTAGACCTAGATCTATGGTAACCAGTTCATGTTCACTATCTCATACTTGTTCAAAGCTTTAGACATACAAAGGCAAAAGCCTTTGCAACTTGAACTAAGGGCTTTACATTTTATACAATTTCTAGCACTGGGACATATTTTTTATGTCCCTCTAATGCTGAATTAAAAATAGAATCATTACACAGTGCTTGGAGCACAGATTCTATATTTGTGTTTGAAGCATTTCCCCAGCACACTAAAACGTAGCACTCGTTACCTACCGGAGCAAAACCACGTTCTCCAGTGATCCTACTGTAATATCTTGGAGGCCATCATTAGTGAAATCAAAGCCACCGTCAATGGATTGTCCAAAATACTGGAGTCCTGAAGAAATTTCAGAGGCTTTTACTCTCTAAAAGGGGGTGGAACATTAACAAATATGTCAGGATCTCTCTCTTGCCCTTCGCAAAATATACTTCTTTTCACGAGGCTGCTGTAAAGATGATTTTGTAACACTTGTGAGATGCAAAATACTGACTCTTAACTTCCTGTAATGGAAGGGCAGGCTTGCAAAAGGCTATGCTGTTCTACAGGCAGCACCTGAATCCAGCTCCCTTGCCTAAGCAGACAGGTGAATAATTACAATTAAGGAGGCACTCTGCTGCAGAAATCTGTGCAGCCACATAAACCATCTGACCTCTGCAAATTTCTCACCCATCAATGCAAATGAAATGTGGAAGTCCTTCCTCCCAGCCCCTTGCTACAAAAACACAAGCTTTTCCCTCTCGAGGGGTAGTGGAGGCAATTCCCAACAAGACACGTACTTGAGAAAAAGAGCTCTTGATCTTGTCTCTGTCACCATTAAAGATGTAAATGCTGCCAAAAGAGGAACTGTTTGAAAGCTGATCTTCAAGGGGGGCTCCAACTGCAATATCCTCGTATCCATCCCCATTGATGTCTCCAATGCTGGCCACTGTAAACCCAAACCTTGCAAAAGGAGAGGTCACCTGCACATTTAAGTGCCCTTCCATGGTGAATGAACCAGTCTGAAAAACACCCAAGAAGGAAATCCGTTTCTAGCAAATATAGCATAAGTAGCTCTTACATGAAAAAAATAAATAATAATCTTACTGCGCACTTATAATGCTTAAAGGTGAACAATAAAGCCCTAAACAATGGAATAAGAAGTTCAAGATACCAGCTGACTCTCGGAACAAAAGCTTGATCCTTCTGCATCGAGAGCATGCAAATTCTCCCACAGAAGCAGTGTCTCTGGACAGCCCTATGCGAGCGGACACACTGAAGCACTGTCTTTTCTTAAATCAATAGCAGATTGAGTTGATCCCCAGCTTGTTTCACTACAGAAACCATCCCATCTTCTCCACCCTATTACAGAAATAAGCCACAAGAGGGTGCATGTTATTTGAATTCTAACAGGTGCCCGGACTGTTGTTTTCTGCTTCCAACCATCATGTACGTGCCCTGAGCAAATTTTAGCCGTGCACCAAAGAGGGTTTCTCCCGGTCTGCTGTTAAAGTTCCCTTCTCATTCAAAATCATGCAAATTAACATATATCCTGTATATTGTGTAGCGGCTCCTGTAGCTAGGCCCACAAAACATTTTGTTTTCTACAAGTCCCGGGAAGCAAAGTTTTAGCGGCAACCCATGCACACGTTTATTGCAAGCATTGCAAAGAACACTGCTTGGCAGAGCAAGGTCTGCACCAACAAACTGCCTACGTACAGGCAAAAGACATGATTTTATCACGCTGTGATAAGAATATACCTTAGATACAGAATGGTTTTATTTCTTTAGTTATTTCTCTTTTATATTCTAACGACTAAGACAGGACCGCTGGCTTCATCCTGCAGTCCTCTACCATACAGGGAGAGCACATTCAGTGAGAGCACAAAGGAGGAATGTTTTATTTGTCACTACTTAGGCATGGTTGGAAAATCCCCAACATGGAGTGTTTACGCTACCAGTGTTTTTACCTCTGTCTCCAGGCGATAGACGTAAACCCTTCCTTCTTCCCCTCGAATGTGATAAAATGGAGCTCCAACAAGCAGAAGATCTGTCACCCCATCGTGGTTCACATCAACTGGGCAGAGCTCAGAGCCAAAATAAGATCCAACCTGTGCTCCAGAAAAAGACAAGCAGCTCTTTCACTGGAATTCTCTATATATAGCTTTGTAGAATTAGTGTCCTTTGCAGCAATTTTTAGAACAAAACATCACATATCTACTTATATGTGGATCATTTCCCTATTATTTATTTTATTACAGTCATCCTTAGGGACAGATCCTGTAACCAGTTTAGCAGTAACAAAATCATTATTCAACAATTTGACAGAAGGAAAAGAATACCACAGTTGACGACCTCTTTCCCCAGGACCCATGAGAACAGAACATATAGTACACCCCATTTAGCTAAATTTCTTCCCAGTCTTTTTCCAAATTTCATGATTTCTTCTGACATTCCCAAAGCATTCTGGAGTGAACAAAGACTGTGTAAGCCACATCTGGCTAAATCAGATGCTTGTGTAAGGGTCTAAGCGTGTCTGGAGGAGAAAATGCAGCTGCCGTTTGAGCAAACAAGATGTGTGCAGCCCACCCGGCCCCCTCTGACCCGACTGCCCCTGGGTGAGTGAAGCACAGTACCTGTTCTCCTTGCAGGGTTTGTTTTAAGCGGCTGTCCTGAAACACCAACACCTTCCCTCTCATGCTGTGCCGTGGAGCTCCAGCCACGTACAAGGGTCCATATTCTGTGTGTACCACTGCCACGCTGTATCCTGGCGCATCCACCCAAGGAGCAAAAATAGTATACTTTATCAGAACCACACTCTACGCCTGAAGGAAAAAGCCCACAGGGTTTGGACTGAGACATGGACCTACATATTCAATGAGATCCGAGAGTTCGCACCATGTCTAGTTGTGGCCCATGGTTTTGATTACAGACCATCTCATTAAAATATTGATTAGGAAATAGCAGGTAACTTTTCTGAGAGAAAAGCCAGCAAAGCTGAGGTTTTCCTCTCTTAGTAGCTTGTTGGATAATTGAACAAATTATTGCTCTGATAAACATGCTTGAGCTCTTGATGACTTTTCTTAGCATTTGTCATAGTTCCCGAGTGATTATCCAACATACACACTTTTTTTTTTTATTATGGTGTCTGCAAGCTGGAAGGTTTATCACCCTTCACAGAAGTGAAGAAAACACTATACTCTGTATAGAAAGCAAAAAGAGATCTGTTATGGGGCTTCTGTAATTGGGAATTAATGGGAGAAGGATTATCCTGACACAAACAGTCCACAGCACCTCGTACTACCTGGTAAGACTTTATGGCCAAGGCTATAGTCGGGAGATACAGAGCTCACGAGGCCACAAAGCACTGGGGTGAATAAGCAAGGCTTTATTTGTCACCAAGCCAAGAATAGTATTGATTCACAAGCTATTTCTTCTCCAGACACTCACAACAAGTGAAATATTTATCCTTATCAGCTCTCAAAAATGCCTTTCATTGCAAGTTTTCTTACACAGTGAAACCAAATGGTATGTGTTAACAGAACAATACCACAAGGCATCATAACTCTTAAGACAAAACAAGTCATATCTCCCCAACAATAAGGAGACAGAGACTGTTTTCATCAGAAGCTCTCTCCCTGCTAGAGAAAATATTCAAAATCCAGTAAGATGCTGCAGGAGGTGGCCTTCTTCAGGTAAATGCTGTCAGTGTTGTCATGCTGCACCGAACACAAACAAACTAAGCAAAACTGCAGTCAGGTTGTCATTTGATCTCGGAGAGGGGTAAGCTGATTACCTAGGTAACCGTATTTTGCTTTTTTGGCTGCTTCTTTAGATTCATTCAGGAAAACAGCAGTCTTGGTTGCCAGATCATACAGCAGAATTCCACCAGACCAGTCAAAGGCCCCCACCGCACCAAACATTAAGACTTGCTGCAGAAGTAACATACTGCAAATTAGAAGAGATGAACACAGGGCAATTGCCTCCAGCATTCTGCAAAGCGGTTTAGTAAGGAGCAATGTTTTCTGGCTTACAAGTCCTACACTCTTTCCTGGACCCTGTAGCTTGGGCAGTTCTACCAGCTCCTGCCAGATACTGAAGAAAGACAAGGTGACTGCCCAGCTTCAGAGAAGCAGCTGCACATCTCCCAACTCACTACATGAGTTTTTTTGCAAAACTGGATCAGTGTTGTCCTTGCAGCCAAGGCTGCTGAATGTTCATTAGTCTCCTCGGCATCCGCTATTTCTAACTCCCATTCTTGTCCTGGATGGACCAAGGTTTTAAGCCAGAGGATTCCAAAAGAGCAGAATTATTTTATTTGCAACATGACGGAGCCCCTGATTTGTGCATTGGAGATGTGAATGCCAGCAAAATCAAAGCTGTCAACTGGAAATAGCTCTTTTGCCCAGTGGAATAAAAAGGATCCAGTGGTTAGAACAGGGGTCACATGAGATAAATCCCATCCTAAAATAAAATTCACTACTGACTGACGTTATAAAAGTGATATTTTTGCTTATCTGACACATTCAAAGCAAGCAGTGGCTTGCAAAGGAGATTTGACTACATGGGTCTCACACTTTTATATCACCATAATTTCTTGTGGGAGACCTCCTGAATCCTTACAAGTATCGAAGCAGCAGCACAGCATGCAACCGTTTAGCAGGGTTAAATGCAGAACACTTACCTTATCCAAGATCTGCACACTGAAACCGGCTTGTGCAAGCTCATATTCCAGAGCATCACCCTGCGTGCCTGAGGACGCAATAGAAATAGGGTAAGCCACTCTCTCCTTATTTCTCAAAAGGTACTAATGAAATAGAAAGATTGCTGTTTACCTTCTATACCAATAATACTCTGCTGCAGGGTTGAAAGCAGCCCATCTAATGCTGAGTAATTGGTCACCTGAAATACATTAGTGTCATCTGGACCAGATGCAATTAGCCGCAATTCATTTAGGGCCTTTGGTTTTTTGAAGGCATCTCCCACCTGCAGAAGAGATGCAAATCAATCAAAAGAAGCAACCTTCAGAGTCTCCTTACCCCCACCTACTTCATTCAATGGTTTGTGGTAAAAACCTCAGCTTCAGCCACTATGTGTAAACCCAGAAATAGCAATGAAGTGGACAGTCTCAGCGTCTCCTGGAGCCAACCCTTTACAAAACCTCCTCGTGTAACTGGCTGGTGCTGTATTCGGTGTATATACCTTTGTTGTACCCAACAATTAATTTTGGAAATCAACAAGTTACAAGACATCATAAAATCGAACATTTTCCTGTCCTGAAAGAATGAAAAGAGATAGCAGAAAGATTATCTGAGGAGACATATAGCACGTCTGAAACCAAACTTCAGACTTCAGGACAAAGCCTGGTTGACATGGGCTAATTTGCTGGCCAAGTTAAGAATATATCAGAAGTTTTGTCCTAAAAAACTTAAATTTTTAAGCATGCACTTCATCTAGAAGGTAGCTTTAAATTCTTGGCCTAGTTCTGAGTCAGGAGGACTGCAGTTGGTAACAAGCAATGAACGATGACCCCTCGGTTCTGCTATTTTGTCCTTGGGTGGGTAGGTCAGAAAACCCTTTAATTTTTATTTATCACTTTGACATTTTCCAGAAAAACCTGGATAAGGAAACAGAAATCACACTTTGTGGAGCTAGACTTGACTAAGGTTAAGTACTTTTCCAGATTCAGTCATTCTAGAAAGATTTTTCTAAACTTTGTACGAGGAAGAACGAGATGGTCTGATCCACTGAAAGCACGACTGTTCTGAAAAGTCTGAGAGTAAGTGGATACAGGGCGCTGAACGTAGCAGGTGTAGGAAGGAACAAACATGGGCATATAATTGACACTACACAGATTATAGTATCAGTTCATACTGTAGCTTTATCTTTCACCTCCTTATTTTATACATGCCTCTTCCCTTATTTACTGGAACCATGCATGGATCAGTTTCTCCTTTTCTCTGCCCCCGGTGCTACCAAGAAATGGAAGGATGATACGATCCAAGTACGTTCCCAACTTACCCCAATGGCATAACGCTCGATTCCTGCCATTTGGGGTGAATTTATCACTGTTGTCAAGTTCATTTCATCCAGGAGTATTTCCCCATCTGTAAGCACAATCATGACCTTGGCTGCATCCTTGTGGGACCCGTGATTTTCAGTGAAGATAGAATCCCTGGTAAAACATCAAAACAAAGAACTTGGGATGAAAGTTGAAGCTTTCCTCCTTGAGATAGAGGGAAGAGTCTTGAGTTGAAGCTTCCCTCCTTGGGATAGAAGGAAGAGTCTTGTCGAAGTATGCACTTGCAACTAACAGTCGCAGCAAGGAGGCAAGACAATTTCTTTCATATTCACGCATCTTAAAAATACCAGCTGCTGTCTCCCTTTCTATTGCTTCCTGAGCGCCCCCACACCAAGAATTAGGCACCGGCAGCTGGCTTTTATAACCCTCTAAAACATGACACAGAAACTGCTGCCTGCCATTCAACCACTGCCAGATAAATGCCTGCTTTCAGGACCTGAATGTCCATAGACGTCCCTCTCCCTTACTCACGAAATGCCCCAGAAATTCATCCCCTTCATTTCTTGTGCTCTTTTTTTGTTACTCACAGGACATGCTGCATGGCAGATGCTGTTTTTGTCACATTGCACACCTGGACAATATCAAGTACTTTCTGGAGGGTGGCACGCGGGTCCCAGTTTTCTCGCAGGTCGAACTCCGTTCTGATTTCAAACCCATACTGTACCACTGCAAAATTGCACTGGAAGGAAGCAGCAGATAAGCACCTGCTTGTGACAACTGCTGATTCAAAGAAAGAGGGTTCTCTGCAACAACTAGCCCAGAAATCCCAACATTAGCCAGACGAGGTAGAAAGGAAGATTTTTTTTTTCAGGAGAAAGTGGCTTTTAAATATGTCTAGGCAGACACAGATATTGTTTTAAGTGTATTATAGCTGAGGAAAATGAAAGCACTAACAGTACAGAGAGAAAAATTGTTTTGGGAAACACTGATTTGTTTTTAAGTCCCTACATTTTCCTGTTGTGTTTGGCCCATGTGCAGGTTGCAGAGGGGATTATCTGTGATATTACCGAATTGTTCCTTCATTGCTCCCTGCTGCACATTGTCTTTCCCTGGAGTACTCCTATTCCAGGATGACCTGATTATCAAAGACAGCCTGGAGAATGGGACCATTTTTTCGTTTTGTGTTTGCACAACACATAACATAATGTTTCTTTTTTCCACTATGCAAATAACAAGCTAAAATATGCTGATGCTTGGAGCATTTGAGAGGTAGAGCCTTTGCTAAAGTCGGTGTGTGGATCACACTTCTCAGTCTCAGCGGAGAAAGCAGTAGGTACCTTCATGCAGAATACGTGACTGCAGCTAACGAGACTGGTAAGGTGCATGGCTGAAGTCTAATGGGTGCTTCTGCAATTGCAGGTACAGATGTTACAACACCGGAATAGAGACAGGAAACCAGAAGAAAGTCATGACTGTCACCTAACAATAAAGCAGAGACGGTACTCACTGGGCCCCAAGCATGGCAGCGTGGCAGAGCTAGGGATTTCTGAGCATGCAAATCACAGACTTTTTATGTCTACAGTGTTCTTGGGATCAAGACTGGGAACGTACTGCTAAGATGTAAGCAAAATTATGTCGAGAACACATGCAAGTTGTGGAAGTGCTTTTCCATCCTAATGGAAACAAACCTGCACAGTCCCAAATTCCGGTGCCTACTAAAGAGAGAGAGCAGAGAGTACCTCGAAGCACTTCTCATACAGTGTTTTCATCATCTTGTGGATGAATGCTTTTGCTCTTTCAAAATCCTCCGGCTCAATGCTTCCTGATCCATCCAGAATAAAAGCAATCTCTGTCCCAGAACCTGCCCAGGATATGGAAAGTAAAGGAATAAGGAGAAGGCAATCAGCAGTTTTGGTCAGGACCAAGTTCTTTATCCAGTGTTATCGATCAATGCACAAGTAATCTCACTCGAACAAGCGACTGAACTGTACCAAGCTGTCATTTCAGCATGAGCTATAGGTCAGGTCTGGAAGCTCACGGTACAGCAACCCCCCGGACTTTGTCAGTCCATGGCACGATTCTGTTAAAAGATAATTCACCACGTACGCAAGTCATTTTCCTCCTCCTCCTCCTCGTCCTCCTCCATCCAGGAAGGGAGCTTGCTGTCACCACCGTCATTAGTGTTTCTGTGCTCTGGTGCTTCAGTTGGAATATTTTCAGCTGCAACAGGAAACAAGTTTGAGCGCAGATGACAGAGCAGTGGGAGAGAAAGCCAAAGTTGAACTCAAACCTTGCACTATGGCCTACGCAGTGCTCCCGTGCCTTGCTGCCTGGCAGCTGAGCTCTTCCTCATCCCTGCAGTCAATATCGTTTTCAGGCACGAGACTACAGGTGCTATGGAAATATTTGTGCGTTTTGAAGGCTGTGGGGATCAGGACTGCATCTTAAAACTACAGCTACAGTTCAACAGAAATAAACTGCTCTGAGCATTCCAGAAGTGTAAGTATCATAACAGAAACACTGAACGTGCGGCGAATGTGTGTATGGTAAAGCACCTATTGCAGCCCATCTGTCTTTCCGTACCGACGTTATGGCTGCAGGTCACAGATACAGAAGATGATCTCTTGTCCTCCCAGTTGGCTGGCTGAGGAGGACTGTTACGAGTGTAATAGAAATCACTTTTATTTGTTTTGCTGTTGCTGGGCAAGTGACTATGAGAACAGGCTAAAATCTGGAGATGTATTTACATTCCTTGAGTAATGAAACTACCCACCATCACAGATCCACTCTATCAGTTACAGAGAAGATAGATGTGTCAGGAGTCAGATTTCTTCTACCTGAATCACTCAGAGTCTCTCTCTCCAACTCTGAAAGGAAACTGTCAAAATCTTCATATGTGGACAGCACAAACCAGTCACTTCCAACTTTCTGCAACTCTTCTGGGACCCACTGGTTGCTAATGAACTCTCCAATCTAGGGAGAAAAGCCATCAGACGGGGAGATTGGACACATTTCATACGCAGACAAAAAACCCAACAAATTCCCAAATTGCCATTAAAAATTTGAAAGGCCTGAAAAGGGAGGGAGTTTTCTGAAAGCTTGGTAAGCAACCCTGATCCTAGATTCCATAGAAAGCCCTTATTTGCAAAAAAAAAGCTAATAAAAGCTCTAAACCCACAAGACATATACAACTTAAGCATCTTGTTTCTAGGACATATTCCTTAACGTCATCCAAAATAAGCTCTCTGGCATCAAGAAGATGGAGGCCTGAGTGAATCAAGGGAGCCAGGGCATCTCAGATTGGACACCCGGCATGTCTAATGCACGACTACTTTTTCTTCCACCCACCACTAAAGCATAAGAGCAGACACATGGGATGGATGGAAACATCACCCTATATATGTGTGCTTCGATGCAAAAAAGTGTGGTTTTGATGGTGCTTCCCACTCACCCCAGGAGCATAGAGCTTGACCATAGCCATTTCCAGGGAGTTCATCACATTTCTCAATCTATGGTTTTCCAGAAATACTTGCCCAGATGCCATGACAATGATTATCTTGTCATCAGTCTGGCTGGAGCCATGGCTTTCATCAAAGACTTTATCCCTATGGAAAGAGAAGCCTAGAGGTATTTCATGGGACAATCCACATCTGCAGAGCTAGAAATGTCAGTGTTGGTGGCAGGGTGCTGATGTTCATTGAGCTCTCGGCCCACAAGAGTACAGACGTGCAAGGCAAACGTGCACAAGGATTTATGCTTTCCAGGGATATTGGCTGTCCACAACTGGTAGCTCTGACTTCACAAGCACTTTCACAAGTAGCATATGGGGCATTTTTACAGTGCGGGTCAGTATTGTTAGAGTCATGCTACTGAGAAGAAAACGGAGTCAAGAGGGAAAGCATGACTCCCAGAGATGCAGCAGATCAGTGAAAAAGATGGGAAAGGCCTTGGGTCTACAAATGAACACATGCTTAAAGCAAGACCCAGGTGACTCAGTTTTCATTCTGAAGCCCTGTGTCAGCCAGGAAGGATTTCACAGTTTGCCTCTTGGCAATTTCTCCTTGTGGACCTGATGGTCCTCATTCACAGGCCTCAGCTGGCAGAGCCTTTCACGAAGAGAAGCACTGGAAAGGTGAAAGCTTCAAAGGTGTGAGATAAAGAAGAGTAGAGAGGAGGCACAGGAGGCTGGATTGATGCACATGAAACACAAGGAATCACTTGAGTGTTCCTGGAGCTTCCTGAGACACGTGAACTCACAACACATGCTGCAGTGTGGCTGCGATGTCAGTCCGTGAGCTCTGCTGCTTGATGTTTCGGACTTTGAAGAAAGCGGTTAGTCTGTCGCAGCTTTCTTGCAGGCTCAGTTCAGTTTGGATCTGTGCTCCATACTGCACCACAGCAAACCTGATCTGGAGAAAGCAGATGGCAAAGCCAGAGCTGGTTAGACAAGATCTAAGGCAGGATCCCTAAGTCCCTCAGAGTGCCAAGTTTAGTCCCAAACTTTACCGCACAAACACAGAAAGCATATATTGCAAGTCATAGGTAGATCAACTGTCTTTATCCCTCTGTCTCCATCACACATTTGTATTCTGGTGATCCCTTTTGGATCAGCTCCAGGAACTGACTTCATTTTCTTTGGCTCAAGACAATGATTTCTCTGTCTGAATGTCCTGTATTTATCTATCTGGCTAGACCTTTCGTGACCACATGGCTCAGCCTCACTTTGTCCCCAGATTTATTGAAATCATTTAAAGTAATGGTTTATAAGCCTCACTCCTTATTTTTGTGTGTACTGTTTCAAGGTGCCCTGAGAAATTTGCCTGATAAAATATCTAAGCATGCTTCTGGCTTGAAAACCCACTCCTAGCTCTTCCACTTCCCTCTTCAGCTACTCCTCCTCCTTGGCTCACTGACACTTAACTCTTGCATTAGAATATGTAGAATTATTACCAGCATCGCTGTGAAGTTTAAAAAGCAATAATTATGTGAACCAGGAGACTTTCCATTCTTCATTAGAGCTCTGATCCATCCTGCCTATCAGATTATGAGACTCTGAGGAGGTTCACACACCTTCGAGCATTTCTGCCACATTGACTTCATCATATTGAGGATAGATGTCTTGGCATTTTGGAAATCATCTGGCTTGGTGTTCTCTGATCCACCCAGAATGACAGCAATCTCTGTTCCCAGTTCTGTCAATGCAGTTAAATATAAGACAACATTTGAAGGGACACCTAAACAGCCTAACATTTAGCAAGGGTTCAAGAACATTGACATATTATTAAACAACCAAAAATTTGACCACAGCACCATCCAGCCATTCCGAAAGCAGGTCTAGCTGATGATGTGGTCTACGCTGTAGTGACAGGTTTTATTTTTTAAAAATCTCAGTGAATGATGACTGTAAAAATGATTGAAATTTGCCATTACGAATAACTTTCAAAACCTCAACCTTTTCCCTCCCCAGCTCTCTCTCACCAGATGAATGCAAGCTGCTTCAAACTCAGCTAATACAGAAGGAAGTAATGCTCGTTCATGTCCAGTACCTACCTTTGCACATGTGGTTGTTCCCTGCGCTGCCAAAGAGCTCACCACAAGCACTGCTGGTGTTGTCTGTGCTGACAGAGCTGCTGGCGTCAGTAATCTTGTCTCTGCTGGTTTTACTTGGAATGCTGTTTAATTTGGTCTCAACTAGAGAATTTAAAAAGCAAGAAAAAAAATACACTCTACCTTTTGAAAATACTCTAATTAACACACCTTAAACTCAGGATCTGTTTCCACCCAGGTTCCCAAATTTGCGGAAGACCTGAGGATCAGACTGTTAATAGCAGTTAGACAACTGAAGATGGAATGAGACCATCTAGGTGTCTAATTTAAACTTCTCCGCTTCTTTGCGGTGACTGCAAGAAGCAGAGCAAAGCTACACAATCAGACCAGCTCTCTGCTCCCTTGATTAAATGCCCAATAGCCCAGTTAAGTTGGAAGGAACAGCCCTGAGTGCCCAGGCACTTTTAAAAATCCCAGTGGATTTTGTCACATCTGTCCACTAAGAATGTCAACGCTTTTCTAAATTCTGGCTTAAGAGCTGGACCTTTTGGATGCATGGGACACCACAACAGAAAATCCCTGCTGCTGTGTGCTAGTCTTCAAGGCTCAACCTTGTAACCCTGTTGAAGTCAGTATAATACACGTCAAAATTCAGTTTTTAGCCTCTCCCAGTGGACCGTAGAGCTTGCTGGCTAGGAACTCAGAAGGCTCCTGTTGTTAGAGCAGAGCCTCGTGCTGTTATTTCTGTCTCTCTGCAAAGGCACGGTACTGGCTTTGCTCCTGTACCCATCTTGGTGAGGTTGAGGAAGGCTGTGCTGCGCAAGTCGGTGGTGAGCAGAGTACAGACTCCACTCATGTCCTCAGTAGTGGTGAAGGCTCGGCGGTGCTTCTTCTGCAGGCAAGCCTGTGGGGACGGTGGGGAAGGCTAATGAATGATGAGCAAAGCCGTAGACAGAGGGTGACTGAAGATGCCATCTGACAAACATTCAGCATCCCCTGCACAGCACTGAAAGCCTCCTAGTGAGAGTAAAAAAGCACCTTCCCTGATGTGACCCCTGCCGCATCAGGTTACCCAGGACTTCAGCCCTGCACTGAAGCAAAGAGTGGGGCTGGAGGGCTCACCAGACTGAGGTGTTAGCCTCCAAACCAGTGGCTCTCCCAAGCCTCCTCTGCCAATCCTCCCTTTTCCTATGGGTGGGGATGGCTGCAGTGAAGTACAAGGTCCACTGCAATCCTCAGCCGATGAGAAGGGCCCTTCTCAGTTTTCCCTCCTGGCTGGCAATGCACCAGCTGGCTTTCCAAACAGCCAGTATCCAGCCAAGAGCTTTCAGCCTTTGTCCTTCTGTTGTGTCCGCTCATTTGCATTTCCCAGCAAAATCACACAGCATTTTGGAAAAATCCAATCGTCCCCAGCCACGGATATTTTCAGTCCCTTACCAGGATCCAATCTGAATTCCTGTCGATAGCTATGCCACCGTCCTGGATGTTTTTGGAGCCTTTAATCTTTCCTGAAATTGAATGATTGAATGAATGAAGAACAAAACTGAAATGGATACGGTACTTGTCAGCCTTGGGCAGACACAATAAATACAGAAACACACTACAACTACTGAGGTGAGCTGTATCTGCTCTTCTAGAAGGAGGACTCAGGATTAATGTTATCAGCAACTGTAGCAGTAACGAATATGTTGGAAACAAAAAACTTTGCCTTGTATTTCAACAAAGTTTAGGCGAAGACTTAAGCTATGGCAGAAGAGGTCTTGCAGCCTCCAGACACATCACTCCCAACCATTGGGACAGCTGGTTTGCATTTCTGTCTATGAAGTGCTGAGGTACAGGACCTAGCAGCGCGCCCAGTTCTCTCTCAAACACCCGGCCTCTGCACCCCCTTGTGCCCATGGCAAAGCCAGTGTCGGGAAGGGGAGGCAGGACTGTACCTCGCAGAGGTATCTCCTGGCACTGGATCTCCTCCTGCAAAACAGTGCACTTCCTCAGCCTGCCCAGCCCCTTGTCTACTGAGGAAGTAGCCAAAATCCTGTGGAACGAGAAAAAAGGTGGAAAAGAGGGAAGGTGGCACAATCAGGCCGAGTCCTTTGGCAGTGCAGTGCAAAACAATCATCTGTGTGCCAGGGTGGCCACCCATTATTCTGACAACGTCTCTTAATTAACTGGACACCAGTGCGGTTTTGAGCTGAATCAGCCACTAAGAGGAAAATGCGTTTTCTCCTACAAATCATCATCCTTCCCATTATGTGAACTATGAAATCAAGAGAGCTATCCCAGACCAAGGAAGAGGTCTGGAAGTGACTTGCCCATAAAATACTGGAGGTAAAGGGAGGCCAGAGGTGCAGTGAGAAAGGCCAACCACCATGCTGGGAAATGGCAGCACTGCTGTATGAAATGGAGACTGTTCTTTGAGTCAGCCAGTTTCTGCTCAGGGGGTAGAAAAGTTTCTTTTCTCCAAAACTTAAAATATGCTGTCTGCTTACACAGCCTGAGCAATCTGCTCAGCATAATATAGGTTATCTCTATAGCAACCACTTGTGGTTGGCTTCTATTCACCAGCCTAGCCATCCATTTCTCTTCCCCTACAGACCCAATAGTCAAAATACAGCAGCTTCCAGCTCTTTATGGTCTTCAGACCAAGCTCACAACGTAACTCTTGACAGCTGGTGGGTGCCGTGGCTGCTGCAGCCCCAGAAATGATGCAGTATGTCAGGAAGTACTGCAAAAACCCAGCTGCTTGTTTCTGCCACTTGGTTAAATGAGCAGACATCCTTTCTGTGCAGCGCCATGACTTGGCTGTGGGTGAGGGGAGAAGCATTGTGAAGACTCACAGGCTGACAATGTACACCTCACACCGATGAAGCTCTAACACCGCTCATTAGCCCGTGAGAACCGGGGAACAGTTCTGGGTCCCAGGCAGAGGAACCTGTGCTAACAGTTGTAGAAAGTGAGAAGCTACATGACCTCATACCACACTCATTCATAAAGATCTGGGAATTCTGGGTAGGGTTTTATTTCTTCTGTTCCTTACATGGTTGTGTTCCTATCCGAGTGCTGAAGAACCATGGGCCACAACAAAGAGGCTGTGTGTGGTGTGAGCCACGTCTTGCCAGTGTCAACATTAAAGCTCCTCAAGGACTTGACCACTGAAAACAAATAAATAAATGAGCTCAGACTGTGATCTGTAGAGTCATAGTTAACAGGCTCTTGAGCCAGCTATCCCTGAACCCTGCCCACCGCGACAGCAGAGGCAGCTGGCAGGAGGGAGATACCAAGCTACGGTGATTTCATTGATTTAGATTAACAAAGGATTTTCTTGCCCAGCCTAATGAAAAATAAAGTAACGCAAGTCCTGTTGTTCTGTTATGAAAGTCCGTCTTGGATATCACAAAACATTGCTACTAGCTGAAGCTCACAAGCCTGCATTTAGGCAGGAGAGGAAACAAAACTCCAGGGTTTGTGCAAGTGGCATGCCACTTCAGGGTGGCACCAGTGGATTCACTTCTTGTAAAGCTGATATTCAGACCAGGACACTGAAACCCATTAGGTTAAAGAATAAGCAGTTTCGGCAGCAGCAGGGATTGCTCTCCACAAGAATAGCATTGTCATAAACCTGGTAAGAAGAGGAGAACACAGATTTTGTGGGATGTTAATAAAAAGCTCAAAGCTTGGCAGCAAGGGAGCAAATTGGTGCCAAATGTGATGGATACTCTGCTGAGGATGCAGCTCTGCTAAAAGTCCAATAAATTCTCAATATAGATATAAAACAGCCATCAGAAAAAAGAAAAACTTCTACCCGTTATTCACAGAGCTCTAACTGAAGCATCCTAAAGGTTAACTTTTTTTTTTTACATGGATGCACTTCCTTCTTGCAAGGCAGCCCACAAAAAAAGGGGCTGATATTGGTGTTTTAGCTGTAAGACTCTGTGGCAAGCCATCCCTTATTGCTGTTCACACCTCAGCTCTTGATTTCTGTAAGCATGTTAACACTTCAGTAAATGCACAGACTGGGAAGATAAATATACTTGACTCTAAGTGATAGACTGAAAACGTCACAAAGTAGGATGCATGAAAGGCAAGCTACTGTGATAAATGCTGTAAATTCAAGGAGTGAGCTGTACTGTATCACCAAACCTCTGTCAATCACATGACAACTTTGAAAACTTCACACTAATCTCAGGAACAAGCCCAAGTGACTCCGATCACAAACCCTGTCCCTGTTTGAAACTAGAACAAAAGAAAAGTACAAAATCTGAATTTTACAAATTACTCCAGCCTAAAATCCTTGCTTTGAATGCCCAGACTCCAACTCTAGAAGCTGTAGGTTGAGCCTGCATTTAAACACGCAGTCTAGCATTTTTAATATAACCTCTGATGTACTAACAAGACGTCAAATTCTGTCCTTGTGTCTGTCTAGAGTCTTTCCCGATTCTAATTTTACTCAGAGCTGAATCTGAGCTTATGCAATCAATTCCATGTCATTTCCCAGCCTGGCTATGAATGCACAGGTGAATGAAGAAGTGAAATACCGCCATCGGAGCAATGACATGAAATGTGCAAATAGTGTGAACTTTTAGTCTTTGCTTCTGCTTCCTGAAACGTCCCGTACTTCAGGCACACGGCATGCATCCCTTGCAGAGCGTCGGCAGACCATCCTGAACTACCGCCTTGCTTTGCAAATCCCACTTCACCAGCTAAAACGCCTAAATTAACTCAGAGATGCTCCTAGGCATCTGTGTACGTTTCCAGTGTAAGAGTATCAACCTAACAATACCACACATTTACAAAGGCTTCCAGCAAACCTCCTTTAAAACAAAACCGGAATTCCAGATATGCTGGAACAAGCTGCCTGGAAAGTTCAACTGCCTTTGAAGTAAGGGACAATTCTCAAGCAGGCAACAAAAAGAAAGAACGGTGGCCAGGGAGCTAACCTCACTCTTGTGAATATTCCTGTGCCCGTATGGCATTTGGCCTGGGAACCAGAGGCTCCTCAACTCTGCGCTTGGTTCTGGTGCTGCCCTCCTGCCAAGCCCAGTTATTTGAACATTTTGCTCCTGACTCCCTGCTCACAGGGATTTCCAACACAGATGACTCAGGGGGTTTTAGCGCTTTAGTTATTGAAATTAAGTGCACTGTACTTAAACTGAGGGAAAAAAAAGTGTGTGTTGCCAATTAGCCAACTATACAAAGTATCTGTAGAGTTTAGACGCTTGGCACAGATCTGTTAGATTCATTCTAAGAACGTAACCGAGACCTACCAGGTCAGACAGCTACATTTTTCTGCACCGCTGCTTTCATCAGTAAAACCCACAAATGCGAAAAAAAAAAGGTTGCTAGAGAAGAGCGATAGAAAAGATCGACAGAAGCACACAAGGACAGAAGCCTCCACCAACGATTCCACCTTAATTCCGCATAAGCCAAATCAAGAAAGGTCAAGATTTGAAAAAATATCAGTAACTTCTGTAGGCATATGCATTAAGGGTTTATGTTTACAAAGCTGGGAGTTAACCTAGCATAATGACAAACACTAGAAGAAAGATATTAGCAGAAATAAAACATCATCATACAACATGTAGAAGTCAAACCCAAATAAGGAAAACAGTAGAACATAAATTTTGATGTTAAATCTAAAGTCACATCAAAGCAAGCTACAGAGAACTTCGATGGCATCTCATTAAAAGAATAAAATTAATAACAATTTTTTCCCAAACACACTGGAAGCGTAAAGCTTGTCGGGAAGTCTGTGAGGGCATGAAATGAATACTTAAATATTAAATATTAAAATATTAAATAATCTTTCTGTACAGATGGGGTAGGTATGTACAGTACTGAGTCTTTTGAAAAGGGAACCAGACAAACAGAAATTCTATCATATGGAATCAAACTAGCATTTATTTGTGGAGTTGCTGGAAGAGGGGCCAGTAACATCCCCAGCGCAGTTGTCCATTGCTTGAGCTAATGGAGTAGCAGTGCAAGGGTGTTATCCTTTCTGGGCAGCTAAAAGACAAATTCATGACAAAACTGTCCCCACGAGGCTACAGGACAGAACGACGTGGATACAGACTCTGACTCAGGAAACATCCCTTCTAATCCATACCTATGCTTTACTTTACACAAACTTACTCCCAAATAAATATCTTCTGAATTTTCTGTTAAAAAATGCTACATGTTCTAGAGCTCGTTTCCCACGAGTCCAAGACTTGTGGGAAGTACATCTCTGAAAGCGCATACTGCTGAATCCAACGTGTATCTAAAATGACGCTAGAAAGGGAAGAACATAAAAAAATCTCACCTACATTCTACTCTCACTTACTTCACTACGAGCAAACAGACAAACAAATAAAAAACTATAAAAGGCCAAACATAGCTTGTTAGCTTTGTATTTGAGAGTATAATTTCACCCAGCAGCCACTTTTCTCCCACTAAGGATGAACTATAAAACTCTCTCCACCCAAATGTATTAATTTCTCTGAAATAGTAGAAAAACACATCACAAAACTAAGGACTTTCCATACAAGTCCAAACATCCTGAACTTTCTACATAAGAATTGTTTTATTGGCTCACATTAAGGGACCAGTCTGAGTCTCCAGAAATTACTTTGTTTCTGGACTAAGACTTTTATTTTCTAATATATAAAAAATTATATTATAGAGATAAGACTCACTCATTAGGAACAGTAGATACAGGAGCAATCTCATTGTTCCCAGCTCTCAGGTGAAGGAAGGAGAAGGACTGGAGATACCAGGCAAAAGCTGCTCTCTTCCTCTGATGATTCTCCAGCTCTGCATGTCTCATTGTGCTTGCTGAAACAAAGTGACTCTATTGTGGATTTCCTAACTGAGGTTTCAAGGCGGACACTAGTGACATTTTAATAAAACTGCAGATGCAAAGACCTACTAAAAGGTAAACGTATGTTACTGAAAGGTAATTTTTAGCCGTGTCTCCATTTCTGTCCACCAGCACCTTTAGTATACCCCCAACAATAGGATCTGTCCAGAAAAGCCGCTAGGGTCTACGTTTGTACTGTCCACCTTGTCCTTTGGTGCTTGCTACGTAGACATGCCCACATCCCATTGAAACGTGCAAACAGATTGACTCGAGTGAACTCACAGCAGGCATTTAAGAGAGATGTCAGCTCTCAGATGTCCCTTAGTCATTTTTTTAATGCAGAGGTTCCCCCGGCCCCACACACAGAGCACTTGGTGTTCCCCTTTTATTTTGTGTATTACTGGTGTCAGAAACAGTGACATTTTATGGCAGGAGGGCCAGGGCACGTTAAGGGATTCTGCACATCTCTTCTCCCCTCTACCAACAGTTCTTTGGTTTCTGTCGATCCTTTGCTTCTCTGAACTGTTGACCCTAGTCTGGACCAGACTAGCACAGAATTACTCCCAAATAGTTCATACTATCAAAGTACCGTGTAGCAAGTGTTATTCGGATGCAGTATGTTGTTATTACAAGTGCTAAATGAGCTGAAATAGCAAATGCTGAGCAATCAGAAGAGTTAACTGCATAGCAAATCCTTTTGGAAGGCGGGGTGGGGGGTGGGGAGGGGGTGTGCAGGCACACAGGGAGAAAGCCCTTCCAGAGACACAGTTCTCTTTGCCCAGAAAGTGTAAATTTTCCAAGTGTTCTCAGAAAAGAGTACAATAAATCACACAGACGCTTTCTAGTTAACCTCCAACTCTCTTCCTCTAAGGACTCTCTGTGTTTAACAACAGTTGACAACCATCCTCACGGTCCAGAAATGCTGTAGCACTCCACATCTCACGAGTCTGAACTGAAAAAAAGATTATGTCAAAAGAGGAAGTGAAGAAAACACTCTTTGCACTCAGATTTTGGCAACAGTTAGGTGCCAGCCATGAGGCAGCCGCAGTCATGCCTTTCTGAGGCTTTGCCTGGTCCTGTGTAGCCCCACTTTTATTTGTGCTGCTGAAGCAGATGTGAGGTTGCGAAGTGGAGCAGTTTTCTTTTAAAATGCCTTTTTTTTTCCCCCAATTTTATTTTTGTTTTAGTCCCAGAGCAACAAATGAAATTTCTTAAATACAGCAAGGAAGAACAAACCTGATAGCTAGCCACAGGAACAGCGCAGCTGAGAAATCTGCCAGCTGCATCGCTTCAGAAATAGCTCTTTGCAGCTTATGCAGACTTACATAAAGCATCTGTTCTTTGTCCGAGCCCTTTTGCGTGTCACATTTCAAAGACTCCTTTTGCTAGCTACAGAGGCAACGGAAAGTATGCTCAGTTGCAAGTGAGGTCATGAGGAGATGAAGAGGGAATCAACCGAGACACAGATACACCTCCCCATACTGGCTTCAGCTTCAGAGCACGCTTTGAAAAAAAACAGTAAAATAAAACGTGCAAAGCATTTAAGGAACAAGAAAATCTTGCTTCTACTTATACCCCTGAGGAAAATGGCCTTATGGGGAATTGGGAACCATACCAACCAGACATGAAGTTTCTTTTACGAGAATTACACAGATAAGCAGCGAGATAGATCGCTGCGTAGTGGGAAGCATTTGGAGCCTAGTAGAGAGGCCACAGGGAGCAATGACCAGGCAAAGAGTGCTTGAGTAGAGGAGGAGGAGGAGTTTGGAAGCAACAAGGTCTGTATTCATCTCTCAACCCTGCCAGGAACCAAGCAACTTTGACCAAATCACACAGGGGAGGGTTTAAGCATCCATAGCCCTGCATGGAAAGTAATGAGAGCTGCTGGCGCCTTTTCTTCATGGCATGGCTGGGCCTTCAGAGTCTCCGTGGCTCATACATACAGAGTAGACAGAGGAGAGAAACTGCAGCTGTTCCTTCGCTGATGTTTGTGAAAGGTTTCTGTTTTCTCAGATGAGAGCCCTGCAAAGCCTCCCCATTCGCACAGGGATGGGTTCACATGCAGGTGGGTTTACCTGTCACAAGAGGTAGAAGGGAGAGGGCGCTTCATCTGTTGATAATTTCTTATGTAAATGACTGAACCGTTTCCTGACAAAACACTATGATCTATTAAGAGTGGATCCCAAAATCCTGTTGGGCCTTCAAAGCTATGAACCAGCTTGTAAGCCCCTCCTCTTGCAAGGAACTGCAGACAACCCACAAAATAAACCCCAGAGAGCCTTCCTGTTTGTAACGTAACCAAAATGGGAAGCGGTTCAGATGCTGAAACCAAAGAGGAGCCTTGCGTGTTAAGAATACAGAAAACTGGAAGGTTACTGACATTAATCTCAATAGTGCTGACTCACCTCTCACTGCAGAGAGGTTGTAACTCCTCAAATATCTCTTTTTTTCCCATAGCACATCAAAGAACTGTACAACAGCCTGGGCACTGCTAAATCTTCTGACCAACCTGACATATCTGTTTGCTGCATGTGCCTGTCCCTGTCTGCTGTCCATCATCCTTCATTTGTGAGCTTGAGAGGGCTGGGACTGGTGGTCTGTGGCGTGACTGTGAAGCACAAGGAATGCCAAGGCCCTGTTTCACAGCAGGTGCTAGAAGTTTAAGAACATTTTTGATGCAAATCAAAAGATAAACTAACACCGCAAGCTTAAGAAAGGGATTTAAAGAGAAGCACGTTCGAGGAATGGCTGAAGAGGCAGGTTATCTTGAAAGCAAGCTGCCACAGCCCACAGCTATCAAAAACACTACCAATAAGCAAGATTTCACTTTTGTTGTTTATTAAGACTTCAGGCAGGGATGGCAGATCAGATTCTGCCATCTCAAAGTTTCTCAGAGAATCTCAAAGTTTCCCTACCACAGCAAAGCACCAAGCACAGCAACAGATTACCATATGCCAGATGACCCTTTTGTGCAATATGAGCACCTTGCCAAATCTTGGGAACACTTAGGACAAAGCCATAGATGGAAAAAGCAGCTGAAGTCTTCACAAAGCAAGAAAACAGCAGAAGCTGGAGTGAGAAAAGTTAGTTACAATTCAGACACCCAATGCAGTGAAGCTGCAGAGGGAATTGCCCAGCACAGGGGAAGAACCCATCTGAAGTGACAGGGAATAAGTTCTAAAAGCAATGCTTTTGCTGCCAGTCCCGTGCATGTAGTAAGCAACAGGATTAAGATGGTTGTCTCCAAAAGACAAACCTCCTAGCTTCACTCGCTCGGAGCAGAAACGAGAGACAGGAGATCTTGAGTTGCATAGTTTATCTTACTGAATGAAAGCTGCTGCCAACATTTGTAGTCTGCAGCTTTTTCAGGGTTATCACTCGCCATTCCCTCTATGAAAGATGCATTCAAAGCAACATCGGCTGTTACAGCTTCAGATGTGGCTGCATAAACTGACATGAGGTCATTGAAAACAAGAGTTCACTCGCATGGCAGTGAGGTCAGCACAGTGCTGGGTGAAAGGTAATCAGGAATTTCATAAGGCCTTATAGTCCACACTGATCACACCTTCTCTTCCTTTTTGAGAGAGCCTGAAGCTCTGAAAATACATCCAAGGATGAACATTTTCTATTAAGTAAACTTGCTATATTGATAGTTTACAGAAATACACGTTACTATTTTTAAATATAGGCTGAAAGTGAGACAGCTCATTTTTATCTCTTTTCCACAGAGTTTAAAGTATGTTTTCCATCCTGCCTGAAGCAGCGTGCACATTACAAAAAGCAATGAGATCCTTGTAATCGTTTACAGCAAGACAGGATGCCTACTAAGACTGACAGGAAATATTAACCGCATGATGCATTTTGGCCCATCTGCCTCTCAGAAGCCACGTGCAGGATTCTGCTGCTGTTTTCTACAGAGGCAAAGCAACCTGTGAAAGACAGATGTTTCAGAAATTCACCATGCGAAGTTACAGGTCCAAGAAATCCACATCACTTTTGTGCTCTTAAGCAAATGTGCACATCGTGCAAACAGTTTCATTATAATACCGTAAAATGGGAATTCCGATGTGGGCTAAACACCGAGCACTGCAGGTACTGACACAAAGACTCAGTATGGCTCTTGACGACTGAAGACTGAGTATTTGTCCACTCATGTCTCACACCGACAGTGTTTTGCACAGAAGCCAACTCCATCCTTAGCAACTTTTTATGCCTCTACAACACTCTTTATTCCAAAGCACTTCAGTGCAGTCTCTTGTGACAAAAAAAATAGTAGTCAAGCCATTCTTAGATAGGTCACTCCATCCTTTGCTTCCAGCATTATTTCTATACAGCTCAGAAAGCACTGCCTTCCCAAAGACCACTCCCCACTGCCCCAATGATCTTGCTCTTGCACCTTTAGACACAGTAATAAGAAAGTGTCAAGCAGAGAAAGTTGAGTAAAAATAGTTTCTTCAGAGGAAATTAATGATTAAAGTGCATGTAAATATTTAAAGCCACAGGCTGAACCACAGTCTTTGATGAAATGCACTTTAATACTGGTAATGCCTTCAATTCTTCCAGCCGCTATAGGAAAAACTACTCCTATGAAGTTGGAAGCAAGGTTGCAATCCAGAAAACCTGCTAAAGATTTCTGGTTTGTCCCTCTAGAGGCATCATCTCCGTTGCTGATAGCTGGGGCTGCAATAGTGACTGCTCCTCTGAAACAGCTGGTCTCAGTTGTTTCTGTGGCATCCGTTTCCATGATCTTGTCTCTGCAGCAGGAGACATAAAAACAGCAGCCCTTTGTCAGCAGGAAGCTGACAAAGGGATCCAGTTTTTACAAGAGCACAGGTTTAGAGAAAACCCAACATACAACAGATAGTATTTTAAGTGTTGCAACCTCCCCTCCTAGAAAACTATGAAGTTGGAAGCAAGGTTGCAATCCAGAAAACCTGCTAAAGATTTCTGGTTTGTCCCTCTAGAGGCATCATCTCCGTTGCTGATAGCTGGGGCTGCAATAGTGACTGCTCCTCTGAAACAGCTGGTCTCAGTTGTTTCTGTGGCATCCGTTTCCATGATCTTGTCTCTGCAGCAGGAGACATAAAAACAGCAGCCCTTTGTCAGCAGGAAGCTGACAAAGGGATCCAGTTTTTACAAGAGCACAGGTTTAGAGAAAACCCAACATACAACAGATAGTATTTTAAGTGTTGCAACCTCCCCGCTCCTAGAAAACTGGCATCGAGGAAGAACCTATGCTGGAAGAGCAGGGGGCCATGTTTAAATCCGGTGGAGCTTCTGCCCAAGCTCTGCCAGGCTGACAAAATATTTCTAGATAAAGTAACAGCTCTCCATTTTCCACACAGAGTTGCTTCCCAGGTGTAACAAGGGAAGCAAACATAATTATCTTAGGCAGAAGTTGACAAAGTTGCCAGTGTTAATGCCCTGATTTGTACTATAAAAGCCCTGTGATGTTAACACTTGCAGTATGAGTGGGCCTAAATTTTACCTTTCCTAGAAAAAGCACCACGCGTTTGGGCTACTGAGTCAAAGGGAGGAACAGCCCCTGCTTTTCTCAGCAGCGTTTCCTGCCCATTTCTACCAGAGGTAAGTAGAAATGGCATCTCCTTCATTCTCATTATTTGTTCCCAAACTCTGACCAGGTCCATACCCACCCTAATTCTTTATTTTCTCAGCTCACAAGTGATGCTGCTACTATTGAGGGATGCTGTGAAGCAATTTTATGAGCAAGCTGGCCTGCCTAAAATTTCTGTTACCAAAGACATAATAACATGCCAAGAGTAGCTGCTGAGCAGAAAGCTAAAAGGACACTGAAGACTTTTCTTCATGATTTAATTTACCTTCCGGATTTATTTCTGAATCACTGGTGTTTCCAGGGTCTTCCTTAAGAACTCCCACATCCTTTGCCCAATTTGTCCATTTAATTTCCTCCACTCTGGATAGACAAAATGCAACAGACACTGATGCATGGAGCATAGCATTTCAGTCCGTATCTCATTGTCCCGCAGCATCCCAACCCAGCTCATCCTGCCAACGCAATCCTAATGGTTTGGCTGTAGCAACAACACCCTACAGAGCTTTTTTTTGAGTAAAGATCTTCTGTAGTCTAGGCTCCACGAGGTAAATCTTCTTCCCCTGCATACTGTGTGCTGGTCTATGTTGTTTGTTTTAAAATACTCCAGTTTCTCCCAGGGAACATACTTAATACAAAGGAGAAGATTCCACTTTCTATACGTGTTCCATAGCCCATAACACCCTGGAGTTACAGAAATGCTGCCTGCAGTTTGGTTCGCTGGGTGGAGGAAGGTTCAATCTGCTCTCCCAGCCCCCATATGCGAGGAAGAGTGCTGCCCCCTCGTGTTGCGCTCAAGTTGCACGTTCCTGAGCGAAGGGGCCACCAGCCTGCACCCCTCCCACCACAGCCTGCTCCGGGCACAGCTATACTCGCAGCGGCAAAGAAAGCATCATTGCAGACACCCTGCCACCATAACCACTTGCACAGATGTGGGTTAAACAGGACATCTTTTGGTGACAGCATGTCTTGGTGACAACGCTGGCGGCTCAACTAGCTCTCAAACTTCCAGTATTGCAATCACCAACCAATTTGTGTGTACCCAGAAACATGTGGTTGAGTCACTCCGTTGAGTCAGTGCTGAAATTCCCTGTGGCGGTTCAGGGCTACCAGCTTATGAATCATGGGAACCCATTACTAGGCTGCAGTGTAAGAGGTAATGGTACACCTGTCTTACCTGAAACACCATCTCTCATCTTTCTTATTGAGGCCCACTGACATGAAGCAGCCAGATCTCCTCTTCCCTCCTTGGCGCCACAGCCAGGCCTTCTCTATTTCTAGAATAGCAATAGCCCTCTGAAAGAAGAAGTCCATGTCAGAGAGAAAACAGGGCATACAGACCCCAGCCCCTCTTTTTGATTAAAACTTCCCCAATCAGCAACTACTTTGACTTAGAAAATCACTTTGGAACTCAATCCCAAAGCACTCCTTAGCTTAATAGTATCAGTCAGTTGCTTACTCTCTCAAGTTACTTATGTACGTTGATCTGGACTGGCTGGTAGCCATGCAAACAGCATGAGTTTTAAATACATCTAAAAGTGATGTTAGGATTTACCCCCAGAGTGGCAAATTTATGTAAAAGAGAAGTTTATAACTGAGGCTTAAGACAAAGACAGTCACTGTCATCTCTGATGTTATGAGACTCAAGTAGGAGTTTGGGCCACGACATAACTGCTGAGCAGCACCGTGTCTCACCTGCAGCTTCCAGACACTTTTGCTATAACCAGAAATATCTGTGACAGTCTCGCTCATGAGCGCAATCAGCATGTTGAGCAGAAGAATGTAAGTGAGGATCACAAAGAGAAGCAGCAGGAGCATGACGAAGTATCTGAATCTGGCATGTTCCTGGAACTCCAGGTCGCCCATCCCAATGGTGATCTTGAAGAGCTCCAGGGAGACGCTAAGCAGCCCGCCGTACATAGCATGGCTCCCAGCGCTCTCCATCTGAGCAAGAGACTTGTTCTGAGAGACTGAAGGAGCTTCCCCCATCAGCGTAACCAGAGCTACGAGAAAAACAGAATTTGAATCCTCCTCAGAAAAATTTACTTCTTGCAGCCCAGCCTATAACATAATGCTGAGTAAGTCCTTACCTGCAGCAAAGCCAAAGAGGAAGATCATATAAACCAAGAGGAAACGCAGCAGATCTCTCAGGATAGTCTGAAACACAAATCAGGAGGAAGTGCCATTCTTTCTCTCACATGAAATCACCAGGATGATCTACTGTTCTCGCACATCATAAACCAACCCCCAGTAACAATACTGAAAGCAAGTTGGAAAATCCTTTTATCCAGTTTAAGAAACTACTAATACATGTTAAATTACTTCCTCAGGTAAGTAACATCATTAGTAGCTTAATCTGAGAGTACTACATGAACTTCTTTGTTATGTTTGCATGAACAGGTTCTTTGAAACAAATAAATATCGTGTCAGTTTCCCAGTATGGCTGTTTCCAAATTGTTTCAACACACATCTCTTTCTTTTCTATCTCCATTGGGTTTCACACAAGTGGTGATCAAAATTCTTTCCTGGCACCTCGTTTCACCTGCTTTGTCTTGCCTTTCTAGTCCCAGACTCCTTCATGGACCTGGAAATCAGCCCAAGCGTAACAGTTCCAGGGAATCTGCACCAGTTTTGACTGCTAGTTTTGAGTCATTTTATGACAAATGGGTAAGTGTCAGCTGCTCTCACTTGTTATCTTCAAAGATGGCAAACTAGTGGTTTGCCGCAACTATACTTCCTTGAAGACACTGATCTAATTGCCTTCTGCAATTTCTTTACTTCCATAGTCAGTACATCAATTCCATTTATGGTTTTCATGATCCTGAGAGAAGAAAAGTAATTGCAGGATTTCTATTAGTTCCTCACACCCAAAAGCTTTTCTTACAGGTTTTTTCGAGTACTGACCTTCTGTATCATGACACTGTAGATCCCAGTGCGTTGAAAGCCCCGAGTGTAATACAGCATGTTCACCCATCCCAAAAGCAGGGAGAACACCATCACCGCCACATAGTTTTCTGAACTTGCACCATACAGGACTGCTGACAGCAGCAATGAGAAAGCCTGGATGAAGCTGGAGAGAAGTAGAGTGAGTGACACAGTGACTTACCTCAACAAAAAGGCCCATTTGCAGATCTGTTGTTTTGCAAGGAAAAGCAAACACATTTTACGAGGCTACACGGAGCATATGAAGTGGCAGTTAATCAGACACATAGTTTATATAAGCATATCCTGTTATAACCAGACCCATAAACTGTTGCAGTTTGTTATGAACTGGTTAATCTCACAGTACGGAAACTCTGAACTGCTTGATGTAACTCACATAACTGATATAAAATGGAAAAGAATTTTAACACTTATGAACACATGCACACATACATGCACACACATGCATCTACACACATTTCTCCTCAGAAAACTGAGGGGTTATTTTCCTTTTGACCAAATCTGAGCCATAGTGACCGTATGGTTAAAAACTTGAGCTCTTTTTCTAATAAGTATACGTTCTTAACTGTGGAATAACTGAGGGTCTGACCTTCACCATGTTCAGCTACAAATCCAAGGACAGACCCTACCCAGCAAAGTCCATTACAACAAAGGGTTATGACAAAACGCAGCAGGTAGGAGAAGCAAGCAGGGAAAGGATGGAAAGAGGAGACAGTGGCAGAGAATCAATCTTTCCTGCTCACCATCTCTCTAGTAATGTTAAGGCAACTTAGCTGCACACAGCAGAGAACCAATTTCACTCGTGCTTTCATTGTGCAAAAAACCCCAAGAGACATACATCAAGATCTCAATGCAGCTGTCAGAACACATAGTCTTCAGGGACTGGCGTCTCCTCCGCAGGTACAGACTCTAACAGAGAAAAATCAATGGTAGCCATTCATCAAAACAACAGAGCATGCCAGAGAGTGATTCCTGCCCGGCATAGCCTATCGCTCAGGGGAGAGGCTTGCTCCATAAGCGCCTCTTCATGCTTTCATTTTCAAGATCCCAAATTTCAGCTAGTCATCCTTCCAAGATGAAAAAAAGGTCTTATTTATAAAGGGCAAGGATAAACAAGGGCTGAATCATGGCTCAGCCCTGTGTCTTTATTAAGCGACTGCATTAAATGCCAAGGATGCATTTTAGTACCATATATATCAGAAGTCTCTCATAATTGCTTAGTTGTGAGCCTATTCTTCCTCCGGCCCAGCAACCTGGCTTGTGCCCCCCCTGTCACTGCTAGATCACACTGACACTGTAGGTGTCTCAGAGCAGGATTCCCTCCTGCCATCCACTCATGCACAGCCTGATGTCAGGAGAACCGAATCTGTTGCCTCCATGTCAGTGATGGTTTCCTTTTTTTCTTTCTTACAATGAAACTAGATGAGAGATCCCCATACCTGAGCAAAGATTAGATAAATGCCTCCTAGCAAGATAATGATCAGTCCAGAGACCCACAGGAAGCCTCCAGCCGTGAACTCCACTGGAAATGAAGGCTGCAAGATGAAAACAAAAAAACCCAAAACACTGAAGACAGGCAGAGGTAGTGATGATAACCACCCTGTGCCTTTTAAAACTCAGCTCCATCCATTCAGGTCTTTCCAGATAAAAGAAGATTGGGCCTACCTTTACCCGTAAGGGTTGATAGTACGCAATGGCTGTAAAGATGATCATGAATGACAAGTATGAGACAAAACTGAAGTAGAATCTCTTGGAAGCAAACGTTTCCCATTTTTGCTGAAGTAGTTTGTTCAGTGGCTCCAAAACTACCATCTTGTACCGATTCTGTGGAAAAAACAACCAACAAAAATGTACCCATGTGTCAACAGGAATACAAATTCACCAGAGGATTGTCTTTTTCAGGGTTGGAGTCCAGTGGCTCCAATTAGGGTACCCCTAAGGGTTTATTCAGTCAGGCCTTTCCGTATGAAAGAAATCAACCATCCCATAAGAAGTTACTTCTGCTTGGCTTCATCAAGGTATTTGGACACACCCAGGCTTAGGACAACCAAAAGATCAAAAATTTCTCTCATATTACAGATTATCAGAGGCATGCCAAGCAGACTATAAATAATAAAATATGCATATACTTCCATCACACATTTCTCTTCCAGAAAAATGATCATGTGAAATACCACATTAACTTGAAATGATTTGCATAATTATACAGCAACACTATAGAAAGGCAGAAAAAATGTTGCTGTCTTCGACTTTTAGTAAAAGCACTCACCGGTGTGTCACTGCTGTATGCCAGAATCTCCAGCACAGAATTTTCCTCAAAGCTGTCTATAGAGGACAAGTCATAGAGAGACACATGGATAGGTCCGTAGGTCCATTCAGTGAACTTGCGTGACAGGTGCCTGTACACTGGGTCTTTGATCTCTCTTTGGATGATGTGCTTGAAGATCTGAAGAGAAACCGGATGCATACCAGAAAAACACATACGTAATGAAGGTGTAGAATGACACAAGCACAGCCAAGTCACCTTCAAATACAGGACACCTGGCTTTCTGCATTATACATTTTGATATATCCAAACACCAGACTATCTGGCTAAAAGCAGGCAATCTAACTACACCTTGTATCAGCTCTTCCAGGAGTAGAACCAGTTTTGGTCCAGACCAGCTGTCTTGGCTGGGACAGAGAGCAGCAGCAGCCAGCTGAGACTGTGTAGGACACTAACTGGAGTGGCCTGGAGGAGGCCTCCTTTATTCTCTCCTGTGGCACTGCCACTGTCAGCAGCATTACTACGGGTTGGGTGCAAGACGCTCCGACATCAAACCCCACTGCTATGCTGAGGATGTATGCTGCAGTCTTCCTTGTTTCTCAGCAACCCCAGGGATTCCCTCTGGTTGTTTTTACCTCCACTTTGCCTGTCTTGGCAGCAAGCTGCAGAGGATTTAATCCATCGTAATTCACTATCTCCTCCAGTTTCCACGTTGGGTCAACCTTCACACCTGCCTTCAAGATCTCAACGTATGTTGTGCTCACAAACTTGGTGTTCTCCTCAGTGTCATCTGCAATCATCACCAGGGCATGAAGGACGGTGTTGCCCTGTGTATCCTGCTCCTGGAGCCTGGCTTTCTGGTGGGGATTGTTTAGAAGATATTCCACCACATCAGGCTGGTTGGTACAAGCAGCCAAGGAGAGGGGAAGTTCACCTGAAGAGATTAGGACAGTATTTGGAGGGGAAGCAGAAAGGGGTGGAAAAAAATTAAAGAAGAAAAAAAGCAATTCTAGGAAAATATATTTAGCCTATAGTTTTACCACTGGAACACAGAACAAGTTCTTTCTCAGCGTCTCTAGATTCAGAAAGGGTTTTGCAGTAAACAATTACTCCTTATTTCTGGGGACAGCTGAAACACTTTCCCAGACCCCTAATTTGGCTAAACTAACCAAGTATTTGTCTCTGGCTGAAGCCCCTCAGATGGGATTAAATACATAAAACCAAAGATGATTGCAAATGATCATGGGACACCTCAGTCTGTGAAAGGATTCTGCCATTCGAATAAGTCAAGAGCTTGATTACAGGACAGTGGAGATGGCAACCCACACACAGAGGGGCAAACCCAACTAGAATTAGCAGCATCGCATACAGTAAGGCAATAAAAAAAGGGAAGGAACGTGTTCCACACTGACTCACCAAAATAAAAGTAAACTCCTTCTTTCTTCTTCTTGAAGAATTCACCATGGGCTCTGGCATGGACATCAGCTCCATTCTCTACTAGAAGTTTCACTAAATCTAGGCTCCTTTTCTCTATGGCAATATGGAGTGCTGTCTGGCCTAAGGAAACAGGCAAAACCTATCACGCAGTGCCCTATCAGAGGGAACAGGCAAAGGACTCTTCAGCAAAGCACCGTTTCAACAATCACTATGTTCTGCATAGCAATCCTGCAGTCTCAGTGCTAGGCAGGGGGTGGGTAGCAAGTGATGACTTTCAACGATGTTCGTTGGAAAAGCACGTTGGAAACACTAAGTCAGAAGACAAGCCCCAAGACTATAAGAAATTTAACACAAGACCACGCAATTACCCCTGCCTGGAACTAAGATCCCAAGCAGCTATGAGGGGATAAAGACAACTATACCACGTACATGACTATGCTGCATGCCTGCTATTAAAAGGATAACCCAACCAGCAGAACTCATTCTTTAATAGCAATATACTATTTCTTTTTCACTTTTAGACATTCTTTTTAAGCTCTTTCCAAAGCAAACCTTCTCATATTTCCTGGGTTATTAAACATCTATCATTTCTGTTTTACAGACTGAGAACAAAGTTGCAGAAGTGAAGTGTATAATTCAGGGCTGAAGAGGATGTAGACCAGAACCAGAAATCAGAACTAAAAGGTGAGTAGGCTGTTACTGTAACTGCACCAGAACTGTGGAACTGCAGTGCTGCATAAGCTCCGGTTCCCCTCTTTTTCCTTGTATCTGCACGTCACCTGTCGAATGGGGAGGCTGCTCTGACACAGCATCAGAACAGAAACCTTACCTCTGTAGTAACAATCAGAGCATGTCACATTGACAAGTGGCCTGGGATTCTGTGTCTTTTGGTCTATTTCCAGCAAAAGTGGGATTGTGTCATTCTTTCCATTTTTTAAGTTCAACAGAGCTTTCATTAAGCAGGTCTTCCCAGTCTTTGCATCTAGTAGAAAAAGAGTATTGAATGGGTTGTGCATGTACTTTGCACATATCTGTGTTACTTGATTCAGAACTTAACTGTCACTGTAGGACCAAATAATTATTTTAAAGGCCTTACTCAGTATTTTCAGTCTGCAGTAGACGCAAAAGCCTTAGGATATATATAATTAATGGCATTCTCCATCCTCAGGGGGACATTAGGAAAATAAAAGAATGGACAGAGGGCCGGAGAAAGCAAAGAACCACGAGCAGGTTCCCCTGCTTCCCTCCTACATTAACAAGTGCTGCTTCTGCTAACCCTGTTTATGGAGTACTGAGTAGGAATCTACCTGTGTATTCAGAATTGGTGAGAAATTTGGAGGTCCTCCTTAAATACTCAAGTAAACCATCCAGTGCCTCAGGGCTGCCCCTTGAGACTGCGCTGAAGAGCCTGTCTCTGTCAAAGCGATTGGGGTCCTTTTGGCTATGGAAGAAATGCAAAGCGTTAAGAAGTTCTGAAAAACAGAAGACAAGAGTGTGCAATAAGTTCTAGTGGGACGATGTAAGAAAGGAGGGAGGCAGAAAAGTTTGTCAGAAAAAACAAGTATTTTATTTTTGAGTCAAGGGAAAAATAGAGACAGCTATTTCCCAGAATTCTCTTAAGTGGCTGCTCTTTCCATCAGCTGGAGCTCTTCCCAGATCCAGTCTGATGTGCAACCTTGGAACACATCCAGAGCACAAAGACAGAGAAGCCCAAGATAGCTGCAGGACCAGAATCAGTCCCATCACATGGTGTGAAGCACTCTGTGAGCTAGTTTACATCCCTCCCTGGCAAGAACAGTTCATTTGTACGGGGCTCCATGCTAAGCTGCTCTTACACCCAACTCGGTTTATTTGGTGCTAGTTCAGATATACCCAAAATACACCACAACACACACCATACACGTACCTTCCAAGTGGAAAAGAAAAGGGCTAGTATGTCCCCTTTCTGCCTTTAGTTACATGCCACCAGAATCCTGTAATATTCCTGTATTGTCACTTTTAGTTTAGACTTTGGTAAAGTCTATAGGCCCCCACCAGCAGGGATCAGTACAGACCAGCAGGGATCCCACCCTTGTCCAATATCCAAGTTACTCACTTGCTGACGAGTCCTGGCCGATAGTTCAGATTAATCTTGACTTTAGGAGGAAAGTCACTGCTCTCCTTCTGATAAGGTGTCTCCAAGGGCCGTGGCTCTCCTTTCTTTCCACGTAGCGCTGATCTTTCTTCTCTTTTACTAGATGCAGGTTTATCATCCTGGATACTGTCATCTGTTTCTAGCAATCCCATCAACCTGTTCCTCTGACCTGGGCCCGGCTGCCCATTTGTGAAGTTATCCATTTCTAGTAGAGATGGTCTTGCAGATCACCAAAGACGTTCCCCACTGGGAGACTAAACCTGCAAGGGAGAGGGAGAATTAACACAATTTGTTCACAAACCTAGAATGTGTACGGTGTGGCACACACATAGAGGAAAGCATGTTTCCAGGTCCAGTGTTCCTACAGTTGACTACAGGTCCCTTGAGAGAGAGATTCAGTAAAACTCTGCACAGTGGGAGTATTTGAATAAAGGATCGAGGCCTTAAATAGGGTACCGCTGGAGAAGTTCAAAAGCAGTTCATGAAATACAGGCAACTTGTCTGCAGAACATCTGAACCCCCTTTGTGAGATGACCTCACCTGTTGGCAGTAGCACAGCGTCCTTACATAAAAGGCAAAGAAAGTGGATCTTTAGGAGACTACGATCATTGTTCTTGTCTCAGCGCAGCCAACACAGGCTAGTCACCAAGTGGCCAAAAAGATAAGATTAACTGTAAGCCTTCTTTGGAACAGAGTGGTAAGTTTGTTCATGTTCTCTGTTGGTAAGAATGACAATATTTCTACAGGGGAAACATATGCACAACTTATGTTCCACTCATGCATTCTCGCATTTCATCCTGGGGCAAAATGAGTGGGATCTCCCCAGTGTTTGGAGATGTTGGCTATCCATGCGGGCACAGGCTTTGAACTTCCAGCTCCACAACACAGGCAAACACACACCCCGGCTGCCACACGGACACTCACAGCCCTCAGAGCCTGAACACAGCACAGCTCTCCCAAGACCAAAGCTGGATCCAGATCTGCTGTACAGAGAGCATCAGTATTCATCAGAGCACCCAGCCAGCCCACTTCTCTCATCTAGTATGTCCTGTACTCCTTTTTTACTCTTTTGAGACGTCTCTTTATATATATCTGGATACATCTCGGATCCACACCCAATGCAAGCTATCTGTAGTCTTCATATGACTACAGATTCATGCACAGTTTGTGAGGCAGCGAGGAAACATCCATGATTACCAACCTGAAGCAGAGCTTTTTTTAATAACTCCGTCTTATTCACATGTACTCCCTCCAAATGGTTAACAGGTTTTCTCTGAAGAGAAATCTCCCTTGCTGAGACTACAGCCAGACTCCATAGCCTGCACCAGCAAAGAGGTAAATTGACACAGCATAAGCATTCTGGCATAGATTAGGATATGAAGAAACATAGTTCTAGGCAGAAAACAGCCACAAAACATCTTTATGCAGCTCACAGCACGAAATCCAAGGGCTGATTTCAAGACAAACCACTATGGTAATTCAGTCATTCAGTTTAGTCTGCACTCTAATGACAAACATCCCTCTGCACACACAGGCATACACCCTGTAATCCCATTTCAGACTTATTTCCTCCCCCAAAACACTTACTGGTACATTTGCCGATCCTTTAGAGGGCTATTTGTAATTCCATAATAGTTTGCTTGTGCTTTTCTGTCTTCCTTTCCCCAAAATCATTTCTCAGCTGCAGTTTCCATCTCTCCACAGCACTCGAGAGAGTTATTTAGTGTCAGTCTTGTACAGACAGACTGTCTGGTTTAAAAGCAAGAGCAAAATGGTCCTAAAAAAAAAGACCCTATAATATATGCATCCACTTTGTGCATCCCTAGGAAACACAGAGAGCACTCTCTGTTTGCCAGCTCAACTTTCACTTCACTTCTCTACTCAAGAGCCAAGTTGTTTCTTTCTGCGACTTTACCAAGCCATTTTGAGTAACGCAGCACAAAAAAAGCCCTGCCGTCAAAAGAGGAAGAGCACAGCACTTACCCCACATTGCTGCAAGCTCCACCCAAGAACTGATCTGACAAGGAGTCCCAACGGATCCTTCAGAGGGTAAATAATCTCTCAGTAGAAATCAAGTCAAATACCAACAAGCATTAATAAGCATGAAAGCAGACTCCAAATTATTTACATCCATGGGTGAGAGTCCTCCTCTTCTGCAGAGAAGACCACGCTCATATTAGCACTCTATTAACGGCACAATGTTGAACTCCTAGTTGGTGGTGGTCCATGAGAGAATCCAGGCTGCCTGTGAGAAGGAATAACCACGGATTATTGTAATTCACTCAACTGTATAGCTTTTTGCAAAGTGAAGAAGGGCTTGCACAGGAAATGACTAGATAGATTTCTCAGTAAAAGAGAGAGCCAATGAGTGCAGTGCTCTTATATGGGAAAGCTGGCTGGCTATCGCAAATTCATAATGCTTAACCCCTGCCTGCACATATAGAGGCGACATCTCGTGGCTTTCAACAACAGCCCACTCAGATCTCAAGGGAGGTGGCTGATTTGACCCTGACAGTGCTGGAGCCCGTGGTTTAATTGTGAGGTTTGTCACAAGGCTCCCTCAGCCCCAGGACAAGTATGCATCCAAACATCCGAGGTCAACTGTTTCTGTGGGAAGCCAGTTCTCACACTTCACACACCCCAGTTAGGAGGCAGCACAAATCGTATGAGACAACAAACTAGCCAGAACGTTACCCTACGAAGTACACGGTGTCAGCTGCTCATCACAAGCACAGGAGACCGCACAAAGCAGCCCCAGTTCCAAAACACTTAGGCCACTGGTTACTTAATTGGCCACTAGTGCCCATTTCTTAATGGGCTGGTTCTCCAAAGGAGTGCAAGTCTTGAAGAGGCTTGGAGGTTCTGGGAGCATGGACTGACCATCCCTACAACTGACTGTAGCTGAGACCATGCACGCACACTAATACCCCTTCACTTGTCACTCACAAAACAGGACCCCTCGGAAACAGAGGGCATCAGCCCACACCACGTGTCTTAGTTTTTTCTCTCCCACTCCTAACAGAACCGGGGCCTGAGGAAGCAGCGTGATCATTATTTCCCACAGCGTCAGTGCAGGATGACATTCAGAACCCAGAGTCTCAATGGCCTTCCCCAGCACAACGTTGCTGCCTAAAGCAATCCTTATCTGAGAGGACTGCAGGATGATGCGGGGCTTCCTGGAATGTGGCTCTCACCCATAGAAACATTCCCAGATGGCTCCTACTTTGAGTCAGATGCAGGCTGCGAGATGACCTTCCTATAAATACCCCCATTAAATGGCAGGGTGCCTTTTCCTCTTTCATGGTTTTGCATGAGATCACAAGCTTATCTCTCAGATTCCTGTGTTTCAAAATTAAGCTGATCCAGGAACAATGCAAAGCTACTTATTCTTTCCAGGCTTAATGATTTATTAGGACCCACAGAATAGCCTATAAAGAACAAACATATGCAGATAAATGCAAGACCAGATCTCATCTCTCCTCTCCCTCATTCCAGCCTTGCGCTGATTTAGTTCAGTTTGCTTTTGTCGCGTTACACTTAATTTACTGTGATATCAACAGACGTAGGTTCAGGCCCGAGAGTTTAGCTCAGACTTACGGGCTTAAATCCTCTTGGGCTTTCCCCCAGCTTTCATGGGAGTCAGCCCACCGTTCTAGCCAAGGAATGAAATCAGCCCACAAAAGTGCATCATAACAGAGTTCTTTATGTGCATCTGGTTTTAATAGCTTACACAGAGGAAGGAGAATGTGCAGCTTGCTGGGAAAGGAATCACTGCCAGCTGAGAGGTCACCACAGCAAAACAGAAACATGGAGCTGCTGGAGGAACACAGAAACATTGGTATGCATACACACATCTGCACATGCTTTCCCAGGGAGTACACCAGGGTAAACACTTGCACTTCCATTTCAGAGAAGGGAGAAGCAAGGCAGAAAAAAAAAAATACAAGATCTGCTCAAATGTGCAACTGCTAGTAACAGTGTTCCGAGGTCAGTAATGGGATTAGGTCGCTGCTGTGCACTAGCCAGCTGAGCTGGTTATGATGCTTAACAAGCATCTTGCCACCAAAATTTAAAATCCTGATAGCTGTTAGGAATTGGGGGAAAGCCATCCAAAGCAGCATGCAGGGAGAATAAAAGCAGCAATTTAATTTCATCTATCTGCCAGCCTGAGTTTTCAAAAGCAACACGTGATCCTCTTGCCTTTTGAGGCTTTTATTTGGGGGAACAAGGAGGAATCTTGCAATTGCTCAGTGCTTATTTTGCTGATAAAAATATGTCTGACGGCACTAAGTTTCTCCTGACAGGAGAGACACATTCTGTGGAAACCTTAAATCTGGGAAAAGATAAGTCAAACTCTTAACTACTAAGTGAAATTTTAAGTCAAATCAATAATTTTTGTTTCATAATATTATGAAATATTTTCATAATTATGATACAATTATAGGTGATATATGAAGCAGCACAGTAATTCATGGCAGGAAAAGCAATGACTGGAACCTGCTGAAACAGAAGACAAAAGGAAGCATGAGGAAGATGGCTTTCTGAAAAAGATGGAAACAAGCACATTTCCCAAAATATATATTCTCTGTTCACCTAAGTGCCCATTTTTACCAAATACTGAAAAATGTAATATTCTCATGATTACTATCATGTTTTCTGTATGCTGTAAATAGAAGATCAAAGCCACTTACATGTGTCTGTAATTTAATTACAGCATTGATCTGTAGTCACTTTAAGGGGAAGCAGCTCAAAAATCGTCTTCACAGGAGGAGGGAAGCCTGTAATAACAGCGTGCAAGGGTAACTCTCAACATTTTCTCCAGAACAACAGGTAGGCCAGTGCTTCATTCAAACCTCACGAAGGCCACACAGCTAAAAGAGAAAACTGTTTCTTTTAAAGGTGTACTTTCACACTTGGAAAAATATCAAGTATTTTTGCAAGGCCAGACTTTTTTTTCATGCAACTTAATGTAAAACCCACAATGAAGGGATGAATTTTAGCAGCTCCATTTGTTATAGTTACACAGATGGGATCCTACACCTCTAGAGACGCCAGCCAGTGCCCAATCTAAAATCCAAATATTCTTAAATGTAATTCTTTGCCAGAACTTGTCTGATAGCCCTGGGGACTCAATTAATTTACATGACAGTATTTCTGTAACTACTAGACTTACATCATAACATTTAAAGGCTCCTATCTATACACTTCTCAGGCCTTTGAAGGAACCATCCACTTCTCTTATTCCTTAAATGGAAGTATCTTTGTACTTGATGTATCCCTTTCTGTAGGATTACAGCCTGAAGGAATGCTCCACTGACAATCAAATAGCAGCAAAATATGAAATCCAACGGTAATGTTAAATAACACTTTTGTGGAGAAACAGTGACATCCAGTGGCCGTTAAGTAAACCTGAATTCCGGCTGCTTATGAAAACGGCCTCTATAGGAAATTCTTCAAAAATAGCAAAAAAGAGTTGCAAGCATACACTTGTGAGAATTATAGTCATTCACTTACTGTTTGTATCAAATAGTTAACAGAAACGTGTCTAACTTAAAAACTCAAGTTCCAAATAAGGCTGTTTTTAATGATGCAGCAATGTTCCGTAAATATAAAATTGTGCAGCCAAGGATCTTTGAACGCAGCTACTATGCAATGCCTTTGGAACTGCAGACAAGACTGCAAAATTAATGAGGTATTCCCGATGTTTCTCTGCCTCAACTCTCACTTTCCCTATATGATTTTGTTTTGGGGCAGTTGCTACCACAGCAAAACACTGAACGTATCCAAAATCCAGTGTAACAGGGTTATCTCATTTGTCTTCTTAAAACAGATAGAAGTATTTTTTTTTAAAAGCACAAAAGACAAAAACCCTGAAATCTTGGAATTTTCATTTTTTTTTAAAGAGAGAAGAAACTAGACATTAACTGAAGCTATAAGAAAAAACAAAGCTCAGGTTGCAGCAGGATTAAAAGATATCAGAATCTGTTGTCTATACAGGACCATTAGGATTATTCCATTTTAATAGCATATAGATTGTGGCTAAAGCCTATTAAATTCTTATTTTAGTTATGAATAGTTGGCTCTAAGCAGATTGAATCGAGTTACCACTACATTGTAAAGAAAACAAATGTTGTACCTCTACAACATCCATCATTCATATTGCCTGATACCTCTTACTTTGTCTTTTGTTCATAACTTCTTCAGTATAAACAATGCATGTTATGCAAACTCTTATTTACATTTCCTTGTAATTTATATACATTTCCCTAATTCACATCATTTTAGGTAAACTGCAAAGATTTCTCTTTATTAATGAAGAAATCCCTTGCAATCATCTCTTCCAGCTAGTGACTGCCACCTCTCCCTTAGCTGGGGGATCAGAAGCCTCGATAACACAGCTCCTACCAGAGAAGCAGAAGTCCAGCGCAAGCACCCCAGCGTCCTCGCAGTGAGCCATCTGAGAGTCCAGCTCCACACGTCGCCCGGGGTAGTGCTGCAACACGACAGCATCCGGGGATTTCACTCCTTGTACTTTGGCTTTCAGGATATGTTCTGTGCCATTTCTAGTAAGTCAGTTGATTTTCAACATAAGCCTCACCTAAGGAAATCTTCCCACAGCGCTGGGGAAAACAGCACACGGACACATTCAATTTCACACAATCGGCTCAGGCTGCCTAAACCAGGCCTGAGCTGCTCCCCAGAGTCACAAAATGCCTGAACATTCCCCCCCTCTTCCCACTCCTTATTACCTCAGGTGCAACACCAGGCTGAAGCAGGCTCCATGCATGGCTCCGCTTACGAACCATCCACAAACAGGACCACCAGAAGTACCAGCAGAGGCAATGGTTCAACATAGGTTTGGCTTGGGCTGAATAAAGCTAGAGCAAGCACACACCGGGAAGCTGGTGCAGACCCACTCAGACAGCTACACCTCACGTGCCCAGGGTCCCTGCTCTTGCAGGGCAGACCAAACCCCAAAGATAGCTCTGCACAAAGCCAGCCTAACATCTGAGTTCCACACCATATTTGAGCAACGCTTCTGCAACAGTTCTCATTCAGTAACTGACTCTGGAGAAAGGCTACCTGCCATTTACAGCCTTGTCTCTAAACCAAAGCAAACTGCACCTGCAGCCTGCATTATCTGACCAGTGTCTCTAACTGTTACCATACAGCATAACTTAATTATTAGCAGAACTTGAGAAAGGACATCTCTCAATCATGAGCCAGGGAAGATAAAGCAGCTGGTTTTACCATGGAGCAAATCAGCAGCAGAAAAAGATTAAGGAATGTAAAGTTATTCAGTGCCATATCTCCTCTGGACTACTATGAATTGCATGGGGAGTTTATACGCTACTGAGCAGACAGCAGGCTGTGAGACACCCAGTCAGAAGTGACAGAATCGGAGAATGGTTGAGGTTGGGAGGAACCTCTGGAGGTCATCTCGTCCAGCCCTCCTACTCAACCAGGGCCACCTAGAGTGGTCACCCAGAAGCACGTCCAGATGGCTTTTGAGTATCTCCAAGGAAGGAGTCTCTACAACCTCTTGGGGCAACCAGCCTAGGAGGCTAAACTGGAAAAAGCAAAACCTGGCTAAGTGGCTAAACTGCAAAAATCAAGGAAAGGCAAAAGCAGCAATTGCAGGAAACCTTGAGTAATCTCAGGAAAGTATCTTATGGTAGAAACAGCAATCGTTCACCAAACTTTATATTTCTGCTAGCACAGCTATGTATAGTAGACAGGGAAGCAAGCCCTGCTGCTGGAAGAAAAAAAAAAAGAAACCTTCATGGTTATAACCATGAAAACCACACTGAACTTAGCTACAGTGTGCAGTTTTCTATGAAAACAGTAGTGCAACACTCTGGCCATGATTGCATGCCAATCCATGCTAAGAATGCACTGCTAATACAAGTGCATTACTTACCACAGACACTCGGTAATGATAAATTGAAAGCTGAAACTCAAGAGGAACAAACTTTCACAGCAACACTACAGTGGTCAAAAAAAAAGTCAATCAAGGTGGTGCGTAAGACAGGATTATCAGTAAAAAGTGAAGTGCACGAGCATATGTGCATGCACTGTGCATACAGCATATGGATGCCAAGACTCCCATTTCAAGTTAAGCAGCTGTCAAAATTCAACAGATGAAGACATTGACAGCTACGATCCTTACAACCCATTAGGTTTCTGTGAAAGGGCATATGGATGATTACATCCACCTTTTAAGACCCATCACTACACAGTTAAACCAAACCCTTCTAACCTCCGCTGTAAGCCTCCTAACGCCTGTTTGGGCAAGTTTCCTTAACTCACCCCATAAAAAAAAGACAACCCAGACTTTAGTGGAAACTCCCTAGCTTTTGCCATTAAATGACTGTGTAAAACTTTTACTTAAACCAGGAAATTGCTATACTGCTCCATCATGTATTGCTATTCAGTATTTAATTTTCACTAGAGCCAATGTATTAAGACAGCCCCCACACCAAGCAGTAATTACCCCTGCAATTAGTCCTTCTCCAGATGATGTGTTCCTGTAGTTCAGCCAACCAGAGAAAAAACACCCCACATCCACCTTTGTAAAATTTACTTTGAACAGGCTGCCACTGGAAGAAACAGTAGTTTTCCCACTCAAAAAAAAATACAGAACTACTCACATTTGCTCACATAGCCCCCCCCCAGAGCATACTGAGGCTCAAGTCACTTCATGGCAGTGCTATGCAATGAAACTGTCCACACTCCTCTCAAGGCTGGTAGAGTCAATTTAAAGACACTGCAAGTTTACAAATTGCAGCAAAACCCACCCCACTGACAGTCCTACCACCTTTATTTGGTTTCCAGCATTCTGGGGTCTTTAGCAGAAGATATTACCCTTCCTGGAAATAAAAGTTGTGTTAAACTCTAGGAAGAAAAAGTAACATGGTATTAGTGCTTAAATTAAGACTTTAATCCAGATCCGTTTCATCCACAAGGTCCTCATTATACATGCAAAGAGGCTTAAACTGCCAAGGAACAAAGCCGAAGTAAGCATGTCACTTAAATACACCAGTTTTACTAGCTTGAACTGAGACAGACTACAAATTGTAATGTGCAACAGAAAACTTTATTAGCATTTCAGACAGTTGTTCAGCAGTTACTTAAGCTTGCATAAACCTTGCATTTAACTTAATATTAAGACATTAAAGAACTACAGTGCAAACACAAGTGCTATTGGCAATCTTGCCGTCAAGCAAGATGCACAATAACTTAACAGCCACCCCTCAGGCGCAGCACAAGATGCAGGGTGGACTCCTTCTGGATGTTGTAGTCAGACAGGGTGCGCCCGTCTTCCAGCTGCTTGCCAGCAAAGATCAGCCTCTGCTGATCTGGGGGAATGCCTTCCTTGTCCTGGATCTTGGCCTTCACATTCTCAATGGTGTCACTGGGCTCAACCTCAAGGGTGATGGTCTTGCCAGTCAGGGTCTTCACAAAGATCTGCATGCCACCCCTCAGGCGCAGCACAAGATGCAGGGTGGACTCCTTCTGGATGTTGTAGTCAGACAGGGTGCGCCCATCTTCCAGCTGCTTGCCAGCAAAGATCAGCCTCTGCTGATCAGGGGGAATGCCTTCCTTGTCTTGGATCTTGGCCTTCACATTCTCAATGGTGTCACTAGGCTCAACCTCGAGGGTGATAGTCTTGCCAGTCAGGGTCTTCACAAAGATCTGCATGTTGAACTGCAAAATATACAGAAGGTTCAGCTTCAGCTACTTAGTAAAGCACAGTCCTTAATGATTTCCGATTAGCAGGACTACTGTTGCTATTTCACACTGTATAAATACCAGTTGGGATTTTTGTTTTGCAGGTTTTATTAGCGTTTCCTACAATCATTCTCCAACACTTTACTCTTGACTAATTAAGCCTCTTTAAGACTGGGTAGCTATGTTCCCGTAACAGATTCCTTACATTGCCTCTCATCAGTCTCTTCTAGACCCCCCCTTGCCCCC
>NW_008795131.1:1549230-1556899 GCF_000699145.1 Aptenodytes forsteri | reverse complement strand
GTATGTGTCCCCCCCCCCCCAATACAACCCTTTTTACCCCCCCCCCCCCCCCCCCCCCCCGCCGCCGTTCTCAGCGACATAGTTCAGAGTGACAAGACTCTGCACAGTCCCTTGCCCTCCCACCCCTACCAAAAAATACCGTCCGACCAGCACCCACCCCACACCTTATACCTTCCTGCTCAGAAAAATCGTCCCGCTCTTTCCCTTCCAACCCCACCCCCAAAAAAAGAAAAAAAAACCCTCTCCCACCGCTCAACTCACGTCTCCGGCCCTGAACGTCACTCGTCAACAGTCACCCTCTGTTCCACGGCAGCCGTAATCTGCTGCATGACGCAGACCCACCCGCATTTATGCGGTTCCGTGCACACAGGCCCCGCCCCCGTAAAATGACATGTCCATCCGCTTCCCAAAGTAGTCCCGAGTAAAAGACCGCTGCTATGAAAAATACTCGCCTTTCTCCCTCTCCAATCTCTCTCCCGGGGGCAAAGGGGTCCTGGAGTCTCAGTGTGGGACCTCAGACCCTTAAAAATCTGGAAATTTCTGAGGGCGCGGATGGATCTGAAGGTCCGGTGAAGCGGTTCGTGGAAACACCGAGAAGTTCGGCATTGGTTGGTGCAGCAGTAAGAAGAGCGGGTGTTGATTGGTTGATCCGGGGGGAAGCTAGAGAGGGCGAGGAGGGCGCGGCTCTAAGGAAAGCTCTGGAAGATTCGCGTGCTGCTCGGCGCTGATTGGCGCGCGGTGAGGTCAGCGCTGTTGCTAGGGGGGAGCCGCCTTGGGGAGGCAGATTTCGGCGAAGGGAGCTGTGCGTGGGGGGTGGTGCTGCAGCACTGGCCGGGGGGAGGGGGCTGAGGAGGGGGAAGCGGCCGGGGCCCCGCGGAGATGGGGCGCTTGTTTTAGCCCCTGTCTCAGCCCCAGGCAATGCTTAGGGACGAGCCGGGCGCGGGTTGGGGGGAAAAGTGCCCCGAAGAAAGCGGGGTTACCCTTGGTGCCAGCTTTTTGTTGACCCACAGAGATAACAGCGCATCTGACTGACCCCCTTCCCTGGGGTGGCGTGGAAGCGTTTATGGCAGAGCCTGGAATAGGCCGTAGGGCTAGTCCTGTCGTCTGTGGCTGCGAGGAAAAGCTGGGAAGAGCAGAAGGCAGTTAGCAAAGCTGGAAAAAGATGTTATTCAGAAACTTAGCAAGTGTTGGTGACTGCTGGTGCGTCACGGTTGCTACAGGCTGAGTGTGTCCCTCGTCATGCAGCCCATTTCCTGAGCAGCCCTTTGAACCAATTTCAGCCGGCTGACAATTCTTTAATTTAGTGAGGTTGCAAAACAACCCCTGTGATGAAATGCTGACATTTGAAATTCAAATGGCTGTTTACTTGCCTTCAGAACAGGAAGCTGTGATCAGGTTATGGAGCAACTTCTGTGAACGGAATATGTGGAAATGTGCTTTGTGTTAATTAAGCTTCATTATACCTTTCAGGCCAGCCCTTAACTCTGACAATTCTTTAATTTAGTGAGGTTGCAAAACAACCCCTGTGATGAAATGCTGACATTTGAAATTCAAATGGCTGTTTACTTGCCTTCAGAACAGGAAGCTGTGATCAGGTTATGGAGCAACTTCTGTGAACGGAATATGTGGAAATGTGCTTTGTGTTAATTAAGCTTCATTATACCTTTCAGGCCAGCCCTTAACTCATACTAGCTGTGCTTTGTGTTAATTAAGCTTCATTATACGTTTCAGGCCAGCCCTTATATCATACTATAGCTGGAGTACACAAAATCCGGAAAGGTTTTTACATGGTAGTGTTTTATCTGCTGCTAGCTCCTTCAGTGAAGCCAGATGAACTTGCTGTTAAATCCTCCACTCACAAAGCACAAGCACGCACGTGAACGGCAGGATTCAGTACAGAGCTGCTCTATTTCCCCTTTTAAAAAAAAAAAAGACAACAAGACCACCAAAAAACCCTAACAACAATAAAACCCATTTCCTTTCCTTTCTCCTAACAGGGCTTGTGTCTGCTAGCACCTCCTTGTTTACAGTAAAAAGGAAATAAATCATCCCAACAATACTTATTCACAATGTAGAAACAGGAAGAGAGGAAAATGGTAACTGGAAAGTTCAGAGTCAGCGCCATGGCAGTAACCAACCTTGGAAATGTTATTCAGCTACATAAATTTAGGAGAAAAGGCAGATTTAGGCAACATCACATTTGTTTTCTTTACGCTGGCAGTTTTGCTCAGTGTTTCCAATAGGTTCATTTTGTTTGCATGGTGCCAAGGTGACTAAATGTTTGCTCCAAGGCTGGCCTGTGTATGCTGTATATCCCAGGCACTGCTCCAGGAACTGTGTCCCCCAGCCAAACAATATCATGGAGTCCTGAGAGGAAGGCCACGAGTAACTAGTATTTACAAATGTGTAAGGCCACATCTGTTAAGCTGGAGATTAACCACAGACTAATCTAAAGATTGGCCTGTGTCTGAGCACATCAGACTTGTATTAAGGATTTTAGTGTGCATGTCTTTGTTTTTTAATGTCCCTCTAGATGGAGAAGGAGAAATTTCTGTCATTTTTTTTTCCTTCTGTGTAAACCAGAAAACACAGGAGCCCTCCCTTGTTTTTTTCTAAGTATGGCTAAATCCTATGACTAATCTGCTTTCACTGTTGTTGTTCAGCTTCTGTTTAAGTATTCAAATCAACAGATCAGACTAAAGTCCCAACAAGATGAGTCTACCATGGGTAGTTCTTTAAATACCTTGTTAATAATGGCTCCTGAAAAATTCATTCTTCAGGGAAATGACGTTACCCAAAGCAAGCACAGGCAGCAACATGCTGACATTGAATGCAGACTCTATTTTAAAAACAATTATGGATTAAATTCATCAATTCCATGCAAAAAGCCTCATTATTTCCCTCAGTTATCCCTCTGTAAAAAGAGATAAACAAAAGAGTTAGGCTTTGTGCACACAACTCCAGGCCTTAGCAGAATTAAACTAATCTACATAGCCTGCGGGCAAGGTATTCTACACAGGCCACCATTAGCATTTTGCAGCCTCCATTGATTGGATTCATTTAATTCTCCTAACCATTAATCTGCGATAGCCATCTACATGCCTGTACAGAGACCATCTCTTTTGTTTTTTTTTTTGGGGGGGGCTGAACACAGAGAGCTTCTTAAGTACCTCTTTTTCTGTCCCTTGGCTTTTTCTGTGGGGTAAACTTGTGCCCTGAATGTTACACACTTTGTATCTGCATAGATTCTTTATACTACTTCAATGATAATTATTATCAAGTTGAAAGGTGCTTCTTTTTAAAGTCAGAATGCAGTGTTTATATATCACGGGCCAGATTCTGCCTCATTTTCACACATTATGTGTACAGAACAATCTCCTAAGCTGGAGGTGATGGCCTTGTGACTTCATTTTACTGAATTTCAGCTTTACCTCAGAATTTCTTTAGAAAATACTTTACTGCCTGAATTTGATACAGACAAAGGAGAACTGTTTATTCTTAAATGGTCTAGTAACTGTTGTGGTTGTACAAAGCGTATGTATTTAACATACATGCCACTCTTCCTCCAGTAGCTCTTGGTGAATTAAGAATCATCAAGCAGCTGACTGTGAACTGTATATAAATAAATGCAAAGCTGAAAAAGCAGAAATCTGTATCTTGTGACTGCCTGACTGCACAGGTGGTTCCAGCCTTTGCCAGGGCTGCAGTTGGGAACACGTATTTCCTTCCAAGTGGTTTCAAAAGTAGGTCATTGGGAAGTAGTACAAAGCAACCTACTTTCAGAAGAGAAGAATCTGGGGACAAAGAAATGTTTCCAACGAATCTGTACATTCTAGAACACAAGCTGGGTCTGTTTTTTATGTACACGAATGTCCTAGCAACAGCATATCATTTCTACATGAGCAATGTCAAATGAAGCAATCTGTTTATCTTTAGTTACAAGGGTTTAACTTGGGACAGCCAGCCAGCCAGCCGATTTGAGTTTGTGTAGCAAGTTCAGCACTGTTCCTTTGTTCAGAGAAAAATAGGGCTACTTGCCACTGGGAAAAAACAATGTATATTCCTATCTCACAATATTACTCATTCCTACCTAAGGTCTCTCTCCCTGTGTATGACACAGGATAATTATATTTATCTATTTACAGTTGTGGAGATAAATATATTCTCCCCAAACCTGTAACACTGCAATAAGGCCTAGTCTTTGCTGAAGTTCCATCCACAAAACAAATAGAGCTATGGCATCTTGCTGCTTGTCCTTGTACTGCCAAGCTCAAGGGTTACAAAAATAGCAAGTCACAATTCAAAGTACTATGAGATTGACTGTAATATTATGAGATTACCAAAAAAAGACAACTATCTGAGTTTTGTTTTTTAAGCCTTATGCTAAAAATACCTTAAATAAACAAAGTTTTTAGTAAGCTACCAACTTCAGGAGCTGAAAGCTTAAGAAAAAGAAATAGATATCCAGATTTGTAGTAAAAAGGGGAAAATGAGCAATACTCATCTGTCTCCCTGTTTGTTTAAAGCATATTTTGACTTGGCAGGACACATGGGATACAGCTTTACGATCTGTGCTGCCACAATAAACAGGCTTGGGCACGTCTTTCTCTGCAGGTCTAAATGACCCAGAGGAACATGTGGCAATTCACTATGCTTCTGATGTAAGGAGACTTCTAAAGGGCATTTTATAAAGACGCCATCGGCCTAAAATGACAGGTTTGTGCCTGCATGTTATGCCAGTGAAAGCAACAATTAATAACTGGGTCTATTCTAAAAATTACTTGTCTGCATCTTTTCAGTCTGCCTCCTGCCTGTGAGTCTTTTGGATCTGATCCAAGCTGCACTGCAGTGAAGGAGCTCTCTTTGTTCACGTTCTCTCTGCTGCGTCTCAGCCGATTTAGCATGTGGTTTCTGGGGTGAGGTTTTTTCAGCAGGATAGCAAAGCAGCACCTTGAAAAACGGAAAGATGGAAGAAATAAGTCCTAAAACGCTGTTAATCATTATTAATATGTTTCAATAGAACCTCTCTAACAGTGAACAAAAACAAATACTGTCAAGGCCATTCTGAACAGCCTTTGTCCAGTGGCCCAGAGGTGATAGCTCCTGTATTTTGCCTTCAGATCCAGCTTGGATCCCTTGATGGTGAGGAGAATGTCCAGAATGCCTCCCCCTCCACAATAAGTAACACTAAAATGCAAGCACTGACGTTTTTCTCCCCTGGACAAACTATGCAGTTTTAACTACCTCAATTCTTTTAAGTGTGGTGTTAGCTATTACACTACTTCTAGCTCCCTGTTTATTAGATGAAAAGCATCCACAGTTCCTAATTCTCTTTAACGCACGAACACGTAGCTGCTTTCAGTGCTGCTTTTGCGATGAAAATGCCCTTACAGACAGAATCTCAATGCGGGCTGCAAGCCAGGTCTGCAGAGCTGAGTCATTGTTATGCAAGCAGAGCTGAGATGGCACAGAAAAACACCTTTGTACTTTAACATTAAAACACGTCAGCTGTTGAACTTCGAATATCACAAGACACCTAAAGAGAACTAACAGTGATTTACTGGACTTTTCCTCTTGTCCATCCCATCGTCTTTCTGAATAATTCTTCCTTCTCCATTTTGTCACGGAAGCTTAAGAGCAAAAGCATTCTTCATCAAGCTATTGGCTTCCACTAAAGTTTGGCAAACACTGCATCAGATTTGGAAGTACTGTACCAGTGAAAGCTGTTAACTCTTTGGGCACTGGGAAATGCCTGCCGCCCAGATACACTGACAATACAGTATGCAACCACTGAAATTTAGGGCTTGCAAATCAGAATAGCAGTGAAATTTATCATCAGCCAGAGATCCACTATAAAACTCTTGAATTGATTATTTATGTGAGACCCGGTTTTGAGCTTTAGGAGTCCTTTGTCATAAAATATGAAACAAAGGAAAAAAGAGGAAGAATTTCTTTACTATAGCCTTCTGAAACAAAGCTGCATTTTGTTCTTCCATTTTTGTCTTCCAGTTCTTTATCCTGAAACGTCATAGGGGAACAGAATTTAGCTTCTCCAAACACCTCCTACGTTTAAAGTATGCTGCACTAATGGTGGAGGGACACAGAAGTGATAGATTTGCAGATACCACACGGACTGCATACTCACTCCAGTTTTCTCACTGGAACTGCTTTTTGAGAGTGTACAAGTGCTAGTGTCTCCTGTCTTGCAGCGAGGAGGTCATTTGTGTGAACTGCTCGCTAACAAGCTCCTAAAGTATGTTCTGGCTTTCAGTTTAGTGCAGTTAACTGTTTTTAGAAAAGGACAGACCATGTAGGCTGAAACCTGCAACTGCTGCTGGCCGTACCCCGCACTGAAGGCAAATGAATCCATGCGGCAAACTGCACAGGCTCAGTTTCAGTTCATGGTCTCCTGTTTCACCTCAGTGACTTTTCCTCCCAAAATATAAGGTGACTAACATGAAATCTAGTGTGACTAAAGGTCTGGGAGTGGCTCAGATCAGGAGCTACAGATGAACATGCTGGCATGGGCCAGAATTTGTCACATACAGTGTATTAAAATGGTTCCATTAGGATGAGTAACCGGTACAGAGGTTCACATGAGGAATAACAGGAAATTGTAACTCAGTACCCTTTCCTATCATCAGAGAAGAGAGGTGCTGAGCCACAGGATTGTTATGCGAGTCCTGGTATGTGCCATCTCAGGAGGCAGCCTACACACTGTAGTCTCATGTTTTTAACGCCGTTTTCCAGACCAGAGAGTGCTGATAGCTGTTTCATCATTGTCCAGTTGCTTTGCTATATTCCTGGCTGAGACATGACCCTTTGGTGCCTCTTCTACCCCACAACAGACTGCCAGCTCACTTGTTTACATCTTTCCCTGTTCCCCTTCTTGAGAAGAGCAAGACATTAAGTCCAGTTGAAAATACAAATTCTTTATTATAACTCAAACAAATTTCCAGTCCTGCAACACTGGGCATAAAGATTCATCCTTGGAGTGATTTTTTTTTCTCCAAATGTGACGTGGACACCTACAAGTTTTGTACTTCTCCCCTGCAGTGAATAGTTTTACTTGAGAAACATCATTCTCTTTCAAATGTCCAAGAATAACCTTTTCTAAGATATTTACCACTAGAGGGGTGCTTTCACATTTTCCTGAGCTTTTTTTTTTTTTTAAAAAAGGTATGTACTATCTTGATTGTTTTCCTTTTTTAACTTTAAGACTTTGGTGACAGAATTTGTGAAAAGTTGTCTAGTGGGAATCGTGTTAGAATCCATTTCTCTGCAAGGCTGCCACAATGATTTGAAACCCCAGGAAGGACTAAATACACTTCCGAAGGTGCATCCTGATACACTGCAGTGTTGTTAAACAGCAGTCTTGTTTCTAAATGAGGGTGGGTGCATAGCAGAGATGTGAAACAATATCCTTTTAATAGCACCTCAGGTCTGCAAAGCACCTGGACATCCTTGAATACGTGAGGCATCACATGTTTATAATTAAAGGAAAAATCTCATGCTAATGCTTGTGGATAACTGGCATTTCTACCATTACAAGGGATTTTACAAGGAAGAGGCGAGCCCGCTTTCCTTTGGGGCAAACCGGCTAACAGTGTGGGGCGTGAATGTTCCGTGATTTCCCGTTTTGCTCGCCCACGGTGCCCACCCCCCCCCC
>NW_008795131.1:1512009-1548827 GCF_000699145.1 Aptenodytes forsteri | reverse complement strand
GCAGCTCCCAGGCTGAGCCACACTGCCCGGCGGCTCCTTTCCCCGTTAGATCATCGTCCTCTTGGCAGCGTTTGCACAGCAGTAAACACGGGCTTCTGGAGAGCTGCAGAGAAGGGGAGGGGGTCCGCACGCACCACGGAGAAAGTGGCTTTTTATGCTAAAGCTTCCTGTGTTTTAGGGCTCTCCCGTCAAAAATGCCCCTGGGGGCACCGTGCGGGATCTGTGAAGCTCAGCTTCTAAATCTCCACCCATTTCCTGTGCTCTTTCTTTTCAGAGAACAGCACATCATCACTGGACTGTAATCAGTAACTGTCCGTGGGAGTGAAAATCTGAAAGGAAGAGGTTTTTCCTTTGCATTTTGCGTTTGACCTAGCATGGTGATTCTGCCTAGTTGCTATGGAGGTGTCCTAGGGGAGAGGGAGAAGGACAAGCTCGGAAATTCCCTGATGAAGTTCCTCTGCAATTACAATACAAAATAAAATGCATTTCAAATATGATGTAGAATCCACTTATCTCTGCTTTTCCCAGCTTTTAAATGGAGGAATATTAGTCGTGCTGGAGCAGTTGTGGGAAAATTGTGGGAAAATTCAATTCCCAGTTGTCTTGTGGTAATACCACTCATTTCTATGTACCGTTGTGCACGGATGATGCTGCAGCCTGGGTCAGCATTTTGACCTGGACTGTGGCAGGGGAGCATATGTTTTGTATTGCATGCGGAGTGTACTTTACTTGAGCTGTTGCTTTTCTTTCCTTTTCACCATTTTAATTAAATGAGAAAAGCAATTGCTGCAGAGGACAAAAGCCATTCTCTATCTCACTCTGGTACTTTTTATTAAAATACATTTGAGTGGATACATTTTCCGGTGTTCTGCAATTGCTCAAAGCGGAATTGAATAATGTAGTATATAGACTTACTGTTTTCTTGGCCAAAAAAAAAAGGATGATCACAAACCCTCTGTTGTTTCTCTCTCCAGTGAATACAGAGGTTTGGTCAAACACACAGGAGGCTGTCACTGCGGAGCCGTCCGCTTTGAGGTCTGGGCTTCAGCAGATCTGCATGTTTTTAACTGCAAGTGAGTTTTTTTTTGTTCCCTATTCTCACAGATGAATAAAAGCTCGTATGCTTTTCCAATCCATACCTTAGAGCTAAAAGAAGATTACACAACTGCAGAACATCCTCTGAGCTGTTTCCATAGGGTATACCCCTAATTATGTCCTGATTCAATATGGGATCAGTGCTGGTGACTTCAGGCGCTCCTTCTTTGGGCAGGACTTCAGGTCTCACATCCATGCTCATGCAGAAAGTGTCAGGAGAGATCTAATGAGTACAGGTGCTCAGCCATCTGCTTTTTGTTTCCTCTAAGTGCAGTGTGCTCAAAGCACATCAATCCTTTTTTAACTTGGCCTTCTCAAGTGAACGTTACATCTCTGACCACATGTGCTTCAAACTACAACAGTGTCTAATTTCAATAGTGATCCCCCTTCGCCTGCAACTAGTTTGCTTCTAGCTCGTGGGTAAACTTCTGAATCTTACTTTCTTGTTTGCAAGGTAATTAATGTTGGCAAAATTGGCAAAGTCTAGTCTGACAGATTAAATGGATTTCTCTAGAGTTTGTCCTTGTTATGTCTGTTGAGAGTTTTATATGTGAAGAAAAAATAGCATATAATGTTTGGCGTAGGAGAATACCTTACTGGTGTACCGGTGTAGGGTCAGTCTGTTCCATGGGTGTGCTTAGCCAAACACTACTGATACCACGAGTCCACTTTTGCCGCTTACCTCTGTGATGCTAACCAGGAGCCATTTTAGCTGTCAGTGGAATTTCTGTTGTCAAGAGGTCCATGCTAGATCCGATTGCTGTACTATAACTTGTCCGCTGCTTCTAGAAAGGTCTGCTTTTTCTTTTACAGTTGCAGCATTTGCACAAAGAAACAGAACAGACACTTCATTGTCCCAGCGTCGCGTTTCAAGCTGCTGAAGGTAGAGTAAGAATGCAGTAAGAGCATGGCCATGAACACGAGCAGTATAATCCAGTGTCATCCTCAAAGATGCAAGTGGCAGCCAGTTTTCTGTCCTAAGTTTGCCTATGGCTGGTTGGGGGAAATGGCTGAATTTTATGCAGTCTGGTGTGGGTGTGTTAGTGCATCTTAGTGAGCTGACGTTAGAGCTCTTGCAGTTCTTAGGCTTGACTGGGATGGACACGTTTATATACAAAACACAGGGGTTCAGAAAAGGAGCATGAATGCAGAACTCTGTATCTGAAGTAAAGACATGAAGGTGGTATTTTAAATTTTACATTTCTCAGCTATAGGCCCATAGAAAGTAATTAATACATCTATTTTTGTGGAAAACTTACATTGCTTTTCATTTGCTTAGGGTGCTGATAATTTGACAACATACACCTTCAACACACATCATGCCCAGCACACATTCTGCAAGACCTGTGGTGTACAGAGCTTTTATACTCCTCGTTCTAATCCGGATGGTTATGGTAGGTAGAAAGAGTAAACTGTGGTAACCAAAGCTAACCACCAAGCAAACCTTGGATAAAGACTCCATTGGCTACTAACATGACAGCAGTGAGCAGCATGTGTCTTAAGAGTTTCTTCCTAAAGTGCTAAACATCTGGAACTGCAGTCTGAACCTGTAGCTCCTCCGTAAGAAACAGTCTTACCCATGACTTCTGGGCTTCTGACACGTTTCTCATCTAGGCTCCTCAACTTTACAGCAATAGCTGGACCGAGCATTTACCATTCCCTGAGATGCCCCATCCACAGAGTGGTGCAGGCATCTCCCACACTTTAGCTATGAAAAGCAGGTTTCTGTGTACTCTGTCTTTCTTCAGGAATAGCTCCCCATTGCCTGGATGATGGCACCGTGCAGACCATTGTCACAGAGGATATCAATGGCAAGGAATGGGAGAAGGCAGTGAAGGAACATAAGACCATCAGAGACATGTCAAAACCCTGACATACCCTTCCAGCAGCTGAACTTGGAGCACTGCCGTGGAACTGTAGTGTGGGCTTTCCTGGGTGAGGGTTGGCAAAATCAATCTCTACATTATTGTTATCTGTTCTCTGTTTCGTAAATAAATCTTTCTATGCTGCCTGTCCCATTCATTTGTGACTTTCAGTTTTCAGACTACCTCTGTTCCATAAACCACCCCAGGGCTGCTATTTTGGTACTTTGCCCTTTGGTACTTTGCTAAAGTTTAAATCACAATAAACAGAGCAAAGTACAAAAAAAAATCTAATCTTTGCTTGTATGGATATTTCCTGTGTTTCAAGTCTGGCTTATAAAAATGCCCTATATAAGATAATCTCTTGCTTAGGACATAATACTAACTTAACACTGTTTTTTCTCCATTGACTTCAGTGAATTGACCATGGATTTAGAGTTAAAGGGGATTTGAAAGAGCTTATCAGGCTTAAGTTCAGTAAAGCATTTACACAGGTGCTTAACTGTACGCAAGAGAGGGGCCACTGAAGTTACGTGATTAAGTACTGTTTTGCTTAAGCCTGGACTTACTTAAGGCTGAGTAGGCATAGGCTTAGGCACTGACTCATGGCCAGGGAACAGAGTTCAACACTGTCATACTCTTAGAACAATGGGCACGTACTTCAGTACAACCAGGACCTCATTTGTTGTCTTCAGGAGGAGGATGTGCTCACAGCAACAGATCAGACAATTTGGGCTCTGATCTCGACTATGCAGTGACTAGCTGTGTAGATCCAGGAAAGATGCCTCCTGCAGATGTGAGCCCACATTAATGAGTGCAAAGGCCTACAGAAATGTTGGGTATTACTGACTTTGCTCCCCCGTGACCCCACAGAAACCCAAATCACGAGTAAAATCTCTGTATAGACTAAGAAATGAAACCACTGAAAGCTGCTTCACTTACCTTTAAACATAAAGGGAGAGGATCTTTTAACTCTTGCACTTGTCATTTACATAAGTGGAGCAGCTTTTAAAACATCTCTTGCAATTTTTATCTCCGCATGTGTTCTATAAAAGACCTAGTTGCAGTCTGGGTCTCTTGCACTTCATTCTTGCGTCCTGTTGAGACTCTTGTGAGTTGATCTCGAGTGCCATGTTCTGAAGCAAGAAGAAATGCTCATGTTTCATGAGGGGGACTCCGCGAAGGTGGAGCCTGCAACACAATGTGTATGAAAGCAGCAGCAGTAGCAGCAAAGATCAGTGCAATTAGAGAAATTTGTATGATTTCTGATGTTTTATTCATAAGCTTTGGCTTTTTAAGGTTCTGACTGAATTAAGACAGGTCTTGTGGTTCTGGTTTTATCCGTGGTGATAGCGTGATCTTTGAAAAGTCACTCCTGATGCTTGGATTTTACAAAAGCACCAAGAGATAGTTGCCAAGCAGTCCTCACAGCTATATCCTCTTGGGAAAAAATAGTTTGTGCCATATCTTCTCCAATGCAGAATACTCCTGCATTTTACTCCTAATTAGGTTAATCCAAATTTCTTATCCTATTTAAGCTTCTACAGTGAGAAGATAGAGTAGTTGTTAAACCCTGTTCATCTTAATGTATCAGGCAACAAGATATTCAGAAGCAAGTTCATACAGCCTGTTTTTTGTAGTCTGAAAGAATGCTACACAAAGAGAATCCTGTCCTCTTGAGCACGTAACAGGTGAGTTTTCTTTAGTCCTTGGCCTGACACGGTCTTTTTTTTGCTCATTCTTTTACTCCTGAATTTGTGAGCGGCGTTTCTTTTACAGAAGGCGGAGTGAATTGATCATCATATAACGTGAGAAAAGCATATAGATGTGGCGAAACCAGAGGAGCTGGCTGCGATGACACCGCATGGCTCTCTAGAAGGAAAAATAGTTGAGAAAGCATTACAAGAACCTTCCAGACCTAATGTGAGCGCAGTTTCCTAGGCCTCCTGTGAGGTTCACTGCCCATTTATAGGACAGCCTGTTTTCAGTGAGCAGGGAAGAAGCAGTGAGAGGTAGAAGGCTGCCTGCTCTATGGGGCCAAAGGGCAGGGAGAGGCCTGTCTGCCCCTGTGTGGCTGCTGTTGGGCTGCCTAATGTTCAGAGGGGTCCTGCTAGAAAGGGCATTATCAGCTGCAGATTGGTGCTGTGACAGCTTCTTTGTCACGTATAGTTCCTCCTCACTATGTGATCTCACGCCTGGGTGTTCACATGCTGGGGAAGCAGAAACCTGAGAGGTGTGCATCTGAGAACACTTCGCATGCTGCTTCCGATCATGTATTGCCAGCTGAAACTTAACTTCATAGTTACATTCATATATTTAAATATTTATATATTTTATATATCTAAATATATTTTTATATATTTAAATATTTATATATATTTATGGTGCACCAGCTTAGAAAGGTCAGATTTCAGAAACACAAAACACAAGAGAATAATGCCACCTTTATCAGAGCAGTTTCCATACGTAACACTATCGCAGCCTCAAAAGCAGGAAAGTTCTGTGTATATCATTTGTGGATTAACAGGACTGTTTGCTGGGCAAATATTTACATCCTGTGGAAGGGGAGCTAATCAGACTCTGATACAGGGAACTGTGGACTAAATGTGTGAGATCTTATGCAGCAAAATAATTAAAAAAATACACAGTAGAGAAGGGAACTCGTAAAGAGCCACAAGTTCACAAGCTGTATCCGTCTTTAGTTAGAGCTATGATCCAAGGATGGTTTTCCTGGCATGCAGTCATGCCATTCTTTGACAGGCCACTCACATGTTCAGAATATTATGTTGGATCCAGACTCCTTTGAAATACATCCTACATCCTGGACACAGTGTAAAACTCAGTGCACTGTGACTACTGAAGATCTCTGAGCTGCAAGTCTGCTCAGCCCTGTCCTGCTATCCACACAGCACATGAAGCAACCTGTCTTGTCCATTCATGTTTTACAAATCACTGAAGATCGTTCATCAGTGACATTTATAATCCACGTATATAATTATTTATGGAGTTCTCTGTGAATATGACACTTCTGACTAGAGTCTTCAGAATGATGATGAGCTGTTCAAACAGGTTAAGCAGGTACCACCCATCTCACCCTGGCTTGTTCAGTCTCCTCCTCTGTGAGTATGAAGAGTGCATCTGTGGGCAGGAGGCAGGAAACGGGTACATCCAGCACGGAGATGTACTTCCGGAAGAGATTCACTGATTCAAGCAGGAGCACACGGCACCCTAGACAGAGAAAGAGGATAAATATTTCAAAACAAGAGTATTCTTGTAAGGTGCCCATCTCTCCAGGCTCAGCAGGTCTTTGCAGGCTCCTCCGTACTGCTGGCCACGGGGATCTTTTTTGTGCCAAAGGGGAGCGACTTCTACTCGTGCTTCCACCAGGATCTCTTTGTGCCCAGTGCACGCCTATGACCATTTGTACTGGTTCTTGTTCTGTATGTGGTCTGTGGAAAGCAAAGCTAGCTCTGAATACCAGAGGGTTTGGGGTTTTTTTGCGTATAATTTAAATTATTCCTACATAGTTAGACTCAAAGGAAAAAGCACAGGATGGCTCTCTGAATGCTGGCACTATATCATACAATGGAAATTTAAAACCGCAGTCTCTGGTTCAGCTACAAAAATGAAATTTCCTCTTTCTACTCCAATTCTTTGCTACAGAAAAAATATTTACAAGATTCAGGAATGGCTGTACCAAATATTAGCTCAGGCAGGCAGTTACACTTTAACAGAGTTCCAGAATTCATTGCTCAGACGTTTGTGATGAAGCAGATGAAGGTAACATGTATAAAGATTCTACTGGTGTGGAATTTTTTTCTGTTTTAAAGAGCCCCTTGAACTCAGAAGTTAACTGCTATTTTTTTTATCATGGCTAAATTGTCTTCACTGATGAGCTCAGAGTTACTGATGGTCCCGTTAACAGCCTGTAGCTCTCAAGGGAGCTGCTTTGGGATTTCTTAGGGCTTGGAAGCTGCTGTGATTATGCTCCACACTTCAGACATTGTATTAAAGTTCAACAGAAGAGGTCAAAGTCACAGTTTACACAGGTGGTCAGGTATACAATTAGATCTGCAATGAGATTTTCTTCAGTGTACCCTTAAACGGTGAAATTATACAAAGGAGACAAAGAACAATGCTGAATTGCTACAAAGGCTGCCTAATGGACCATTTTAGTGTGTGAAGCCTGTGCTCACATGTCTAATACTGCTTAAGCTGTTATGTCCTGAGCACAAAGCGAACTGGTGGTGCTCAAATACCTCTTGGCTCTAAAATGTAGGCAGGACTTGTGTCCTCCTAGGGAAAAGACTCTCCAGGATAGGGGCAGAAGCAAACATCTTTTCCGAAAAGAGTAACTACGTGAGGTGGGTTTCTGTGAGAGAGGTGATGATGCCTCTGCTAGGAGCCCTTTGTGCAGATCTGCTAAGGAATCTCATCCCACAAAGATCTGAACAGTCAACCTGCTGCTAACTTCCCTACTTTGGACATTTGGTAGATCCTTCAGTCTAGCCTCTATCAAGTATGAGATAGGAAAGCAAAACTTGCTGCTCTTATGGTGAATTAATTTCCTGGAGACACAGGGGAAGAAGCCCACAAAAGTCTCCAAGGTAGAGCATGGTACTGAAAGATACCCCACCAGCAAGCACCATTCCTTCCCCAGCCAGGGGTCTGTGACACACTGAACCCAGGAACAAACAGCACGTACAGGATGATCCTCCACAAATCCCCTCACAAGTGATTTGTGTCCCCTGCCTCTTCCCAGTGACACTATCTCATTTCATTGCAAAGAAAGGTCTTGCTTTTATTCCAGCCAAAGCCTGCAATGGCAGGACATGGCAATCCTGATGGACTCCCTCCAGCACACCTCCAGCATCTTTCAATTCCTTTCTTTCTTCTCTCTCCTTCAAGAGAAGGACGTACAATTTGTTCCAACTTTTCAATACCCTTTTCCACTCTCAAAAGCAAAACTGGTAACTTTATTTCAGTATCACAGAAGGCTCCAGGACCATGCTCCCCTTCCAGTTCTCTTTCTGCACTGATCCTGGGACATGACTCCCCAGTAGGGTGGACAGAGCATTCAAAGGAGTTTTTTCTCCTGCTGTGGGCAGCAATGGGCAGGGTTGGAGGCCTCAAGGGAAATCACCGGCACTTCCATCCAGACAAACGCTGACATAAGTCTGCGCTGTGCCAGGAACCGGAGGAAAAGCCCTCCTGAAGCTCATGGACATTTGCTGCAGGCCCGGCCTGCCAGGAGCTGCCGGGAGATGGCGGTGTCCGCCAGCTGCCGAGGGAGCCGGGACCCACAGCCTGCGTCCCTGCCGGCAGTGCCTTGCCCAGGCTGCCCAGGTTAGGATCACTTTTGGCACCCCTCTGCCTTGAAGGCCCTCCTGTCTTAACTATGTCAGTGCTGTACCATGTCCCTACTCTCGTCCTACTGCGGCCTCAGCCATCCAACCCTTGCATGGTCATCGTGCCCATCCCTGCAGAGCAGCGGCTGTGCAATGCGATCTGGAAGGACCGATGGCGCTGCCAAGCTCCCTGCAGCGAGTCCCTTGGACGTGCGGGAATGCAGGCAGCTGTGTGACCAGCATGGCCTGTGCCACTTCCCGACCGCGAGCCTGAGCTCCTGTCTCGCTCATGGTCCACCTTGACAAGTGACAGACAGAGCAGTTGCTGTTTAGCTGCCATAAGGTTTCAGCTTGCTATTGCAAAGGATGCTCTGCAGGGACAAGTGTTGCAGCTGCACATGGAAGTGCCCTGACAGTTCTTTTACTCCCACTAAAGACACATCTTGTTTCCAAGCAGCAAACTTGGAAGCAAACTTGTGATGTGCCATGAGTAGGGGAACCACTCTTCCCCTGCTTCTCTGCAGAGATCCTCTGGGCTGCTCAGCAGTCCCAATCTGTTGGTGGGTAATTTCAGAGAAAAGAGTTAATACGGTGCTGCACTATGGCACAGCAGAGGAAAGGAATAGATATGGATCTCCTTGCTCTTGTAGTCAGCATTCCCACTGGCCACCTGTTTCCTTTTCAGTGCTTACTGGGGAGGACAGGGCTAGAGCAAACATGGGGCAATGGGTCTTTCCTTTCCTGGATGGTTGTTAATGGACTCTGGCAACGCCGTGTGAATTCCTATTTGCAATGATGGGAAGAGAGCTGGTGTAGGGTTACCCACCACCAATCTCTGAAGCCTGGGCTGCTCTGTTAACAAAATGGGCTCTCCCTTTCCTCATAATTTTTTCCCTAAGAAATATTAATTCATGCAGCAATTACGCCCTTTTGTTCCCCAAAGCTCAGCAATAAGGGCTCAAAACAACTGCAAGTGATTTCAGTATTAATCAGTCTGGCTTCCTGGGTCCCTATCGGTCAGATCAGGCAAAGCAATGGCATTCAAGCCTCACAAAATGAAGGGCACTGTAAGAGTCTTCTGTGTTAGTGATACGACAAGGATCTCCACATGCTGACAGTAAAGGCTGCTCCGCATGGGAACGTGAGATGAAATGAAGCAGGGAAGGAATGTACAGTCCAGGGAGAGATGGAAAAGGGTTCAGAGAAACAGGCTGCTCCCTGCCAAGCAGGATGAGAAGTGCTGCCATTGATTAGTCTACTCCTATGACACCAGCAGGTGAAGCTTTTCAGAGCCTGTTGTGACTGTGACCTGGGCAGGATGGGATTAACAGTGTAATACAACCTCTCTGGGTTGGCAGAAAGGGCAAGATCAATATAGCTAGTGGATTAGGCCTAGAATAGAAGTGCATGAAGCCTGCAGCCTGTTCGGCTTGGCTTTCTACTTCCAAATCACTTATGCAGCAAGTATGCCTAGAATGAGAAATTAGCAGATCTACGTGTGCTAAAGGCTTGCACTGCTCCTGACAGACGTTAGCACACCAATTCTTTTTCTTTTGGAAGAGTGCTGGTTATAGCTGGATGGGGCCAGTAGTAGGGGTGGATGCATATCCAGCAGCTGTCTCGGCTTCTTGAAACAAGCCTATGTGCTTGTGCCTGGACTGGAGAACTTGACTACAGATAATAAGGAGCCTGTTGTGTTTATGCTGGCTAAAGGCATTAGAAAGCAAAGCAGGATATTTAGGGTGCTCATTTGCATATCAGTGAGGCAATGCAAGGCTTAGCTGGCTTTTGCATTTGCAGAGATTTTCTGTGGATTCCCTGATCACATGGGCTTACACAGGTTCACCCACAAATAGTTTCTTTTTACCAACAGGAGAGCAGCACATTTCCATGGCCTGAACATGCCTTTCAGCTCTATCCAGACAGCCTCAATCCCAGCATCACTCTTGTTTCATTAAGCCCCTCTGATGCACAGCCCTGCACGCCTGCCAGATCAAATTATAAATACTGGGAATTTCAATGAGACTGGAACTATATTTGGAAAGGCTTAGCGTAAGCAGCAGCATGGGAGCTCCCCGTTCCTTTGGTGTTTGTAGGTCATGTCAGATGTGATGTAATCAGAACAGCAAGGCTTTCACATAGCTTCAGGAGTCTCTTGATGCTGCTAGAGAAATGGAAATGTTGTCTATACATGGGTCCGTTTCAAACCTGAACCAATTTGAGGCACAGACCATATTCAGGACCATAGTATATCTAACAAACCTGCATGAACAGAACATGAGGGTGGTTCAGTCTAGATAAGGCCTGACATCTAGCAGTGACATCTACCACTGCAGTTCCTTGTTCTTTCTCTGTACGGCACACAGCACACACAGAGCTCTTTGCTGCATCCCAAAGGTAAACAAAGAAAAGGTCCTAGGAATGAAGGCGGCATTAATACTCCTGTTTCATAGATGCGGGAATTGAAGAGACTAGAGTCAGAACTCAGTTAAACGGCATTCTGCCATCTTGGCTCATGCTCTCTCCACCAGATCTTTGTCTGCAACTTGCTGCTAGCAGGGAATTAAAACTGATTTGCTGTGACGCATCCAAATCCTACAATGATTTGGGAATTAGAACTGAAGAAACAAAGTCCAGATGACTGCTGAGGGAGGTTGACTGGGTGGGCCTGGTTGAGCCACCTTCCTAAGCTCTGTCCAAACAGCTCACAGCTTTGTGCTTAAACTAGTTCCACAAATTTGTCCCTGAGTCAGGCACTGTTTGCTAGAGATAAGGGCTGCAGATCTACTCTGGGACAGCAGCTAGAAAAGGGGGTCAGGAGCAGCCTGCTTCTGTACTTTGGTTCTTTCTTTTTCCTACTGGTACAGAGAGTTTCTCAAAAATACTTGTGTATTTACAGGTGAAAGAAGCCACTCCAACGATTTATTCTGCCAGTGCAGATTTCAGATACCTTTCCCATACTGACCACATTTTGATGGAAGCTTAGCTTGGTACATGCAACCATTTTTGGCTGAGCTGGTAATGGTTTCTGAGGCTCTTGTCACAACAACAACAAAAAAAGGCTTATAAGTAAGATGTGACCAAAACCTCTGGGACTGAGCTGAGAGACCTGGAAACAGCACTCCTATTCACACAATACAGCAAGAGGCATAGGCCAGACACTGAATCATACCACCAAGACAGGAAAACCCTGAAGGACAGAAAAGTGACTGTAGAGAAGCCTGAGCTGGTAAAAAACTGCAGGGAGATAAAAGGGCAAGGAAGAGTTCAGCTGCGGGTTTCATTTGCATTGCAAATAGAGGTGAGTTAGGCAAATGAAACCCTGGACAGAACATTCATGTAAACAATTGCCTAATGCCTGCAGGGTCATGGATGCGTAATGTGACATACCTTCAGGTAACTTCCGCTCTGAATGCAGGTACCTGTGAATGAAGAGATACATGGGGGTAAACACTCAATGTTACTCAAATCCTGATTTCACAGGTATAAACTCTGTATGCTAAATCAACCCTTTTCTCTTAATACACACACATTTACAATGGCTAATCTTGTAAGAAAGTTCAGGAGTCGACACTGGATGCACATGTCAGGCAGTGGTAAGCCTCATTCCCCATATGATTCTGCCATTCCTTTCCTCATCCTGGCTGCTGGGACACAGAACAAATAAGCTCCATAAATCCAACCCGCTCTCAAACTTCTCATGTTGCACTAAGGGAAACTGCAAGAGGCTGCCAAAGGCTCTTCACCTCTGAGAGCATTGGCTCTTTAAAATCTTGTGTTTGCTGACCGGGGACATTGCCTCAGTGGCAGCTCCTGTTCGGGGACCAGCTTCTTTCTTTCTAACCCATGCTGGCACTGGGACATCTGAGAAGCTGCTCTGACTTTTTGCTCACTAAGACTTTGATCCCTTCATGACTTTGTCCTGAGAAGTCTCTGTAGCAAAAATGCATCCCTTGGAAACAGAATGAGGGGACCAGAGCAGGAGATGTGAACAGTGATGGTACTTCTATCAAGAAGTGTAAGCAAATGATCCTGATATGATGAAGGCATCAGAGGGTATTAGCTTCAATTCCTTTTTAATTCTCTTGTTTTTCCTGCTCTAGCCTGTGGTTCATAGCTTCAGAGCACTTATGCTCACATCACCATTTGCATCGCCTCCAGATTTGGCCCATCGCAGGGATGGGAGGAAGCAGGTCTCCAGCAGATGGCACTCAGAGCTGTCCCACACCCAGGCTTGCTCTTCCATAAGAAAAAAAAAGTCCAAACAATGGAACATTTGCCAAAAGGAGAAAGGAAATAAAAAAAGAAAAGTTATTTAACCCTGTGTAATATTTAAAGAGATTGTTATCATCTTAAAGTGGTGTATTTAACGAAGGACAATGTGACAGTTCATGTGTAAATCAACCAGGATAAAACATACATTATATGTAAACTGTTATGTTTCTCCAGTCACTTTCAAACTAGGATTATCTCTGGCTATTGGTTAAGTTCAAGGAAAAGGATTAGCTACACAGGCGTAGACAAAATAGGAAGCACGGAGTAATGAATACCCAAAGCAATTCAAAGCAAAAGTCAAGCCAGAAATGCAGGTCATGGCAGAACTCAAACAGCAATGAGAAGACATATGCCTTAAATAGATTCTCCTGCCAATGGTCTCCTCTTCTCCAGAGCCAAAGATCTGTAAACAATACCATTTTCTACTAAACAATGGCCTTGTAATACTGACTTGGCCACCTTCTACCCCACTACTCAAGTCCTACAGTTCTGACAAAGATTGTTAAATGTTGCCTTGTAAACATTACCAGCAATTTTTTTTTGGGGGGGAAGAAGGTTTAAGTATCTCCATTAATGTCTGCTCTGCTCTTCTGCCAGAGGTTTCTTCCCTCACAACTAGAATCTGGCCACCCAAAGTGATTCAGCACTTGGTAAAGCTAGCAGGGTGGGAACTTTTTAAAACAAGCTTGGAGAGATAAAGCAGTGAGTGGTTGTGAAATTTGGCCAACTATCCAAAGTCCTAGTGTCTGTTCTGGGTGTGCTGCCATAGAGGGACCTTCAAAGCACTAACTGATAGCAAATTAAAGGATGTGAAGAGCTGCTCCAAGAGTGAACTAATAATAACCATTCCTGGCCACTAGAAACAGAAGCAAGGAGAGATCCAGTTCATATGGAAACGTTTCAGCAGGAGCAGAGATCGTCTTCAGCAGGGAAGGAAAGTTTGATCCAGCAGCAAATTAAGGAGTTTGTGCTTGTGTAAAGGTTCAGGGAGACACAAACTGTATTTTCATTACCGAAAGGTTCTCAAGGCTGCTGCCAGGCAGACCTGACACTGATCTGGAAGAAAAGGCATGAAGAAACTGATTCCCTCCTCATCCTTTTTGTCCTGAGCCAAATGCTTCAGCACTCGGCAAGGCTCAGTGCAGAGCTATGGGAATGGGCTCCACCCAGCTATAATGCTGCAGAGGAATTGCAGCCTTGCTCGTTTGTATTTCTCAGGCAAGAGATGGCAATGAACTGTGGTTGCAGAGAGAGAGAGAGAGAAAGAAACACAAAACTCTACCTCCTGCACACGTTCATAAAACTAGCCAATCCTCTCCCAAATCAATCTTCTTGCTCCCATCTCCACCCTGCTGGAGCTCTCTCTGTGGGACACTTCCAAGTAGGGGAGAGGTTGCAGCTCTCTGTTGTTGCCATTTTGGGAATGTTGTTTTATAGATTGGACTTGCTGTGGTTTGGGTGAAATGAGAGTTTGGCATAAAATCTCAAAAAGTCAAACAAACAGGCTCTTTTTCAGGAGCTCTTTCCATGTGTTTTTTTCCAGAGAGACTTTTTACAAATTCTTCTTCTTTTTAAACATAAAGTGATCTAAGGTGGCTTGTTCCCACCTGTCCACAAAGTCCCAGAGGCCAGCTGATTACAGGGCACCTCTCACTGCACCCTCTTTATTATGCCTGTGGTAGGTTCAGATGCACATTTGAAGGAAAGTGGGACCCTCTGCAGTGAAGAACTTCAAAAGGCTGTGAGATGTCTGAAGGCACCCACCATTTTTGCACTGCAAGGAGTCAGAACCAGCTCCTCCCTCACAGACCAGCTGCTTTGAAAGCTATTGCTGTCTGTAGCTATCAGCTGCATCTGCTCAGCAGAAAAACTGAAATGGTCCAATAATCCTCATCCTACAAACTGCAAGACTGAGCTAGTTCCCAAATTCCCCATCTTTATTCAGTCATCCTCAAGGAAAGATGCCAGCAAAGTGAGTGGGCTAGCTCCTAAGAGGCACTGACCACTGATACCTCCCCATGATGGCAAGAAGGAACAAGTCAAGATGGAGCTGAAACCTCGGTCTTGGGGAACACAGAACGCCTCGGGGGTAGAAGCAGGACTGATGCCCTGGTGGGTGGATTACAGTTTTGGTGATGTTCTGTTTGATGAGAAATTGTTCACTGAGATCAATGACTTCACTCTCCAAATAGTCTCCTGTGCCAAAGGCAAAACCCTTCACTGAACTGACTGTGCTGGCTGCTGTAGAGCACTGGGGAAATACAATTCTGAAGAGCGTGGCAAAGAATGGATGTCTTAAAGATGCATTGGGGCTCCATTTAGGATCATAACCTCTAATCTGCCCAATTAATCTGATGAAACAGATGTGAAAGAGGAAGAACAGCCAGTCTCCTAGGAATCACAGAGACATTAGAGGGATATACTTGCCAGATGTTGAATGTTTGCTATCTGGAACGCCTCCTCCCTCCCTAACCGGACTTTCTGGCTCCATTTCCATGCACCCTGAACTACACCATGTAGCAACATGCAGTTTGTAAAACACTATTCAGGCACTCTGTACTCACGTGTATTGCAGTGGCAAAAGATGGTTCTGCCAGTCAGAAAAAAAGGTGTTGATTCCAAGATCTTCCAGTTGACAGAGCTGCTCTGTGGCTCTGTGCTTTGGTCCCTGCACTGTCTGGGAGAAGAATGTGCAGTGTCACTGCTCCACTCATGCTGCTAGCAGCCTAGTGACACTGGGAAGGACATTCCTTGAGGCTGTTTCTTTGGAAAAAAAAACTTCTTTGGGGGGGATCCCTGCAATGCTGGTGCCCTGTGCTCAGCTCTATCCTAACGGCTCTCGACAGTATCATGGAGGGCACTGGGATGAATAAACTTAGTCAATTTAAGGAAGGAGGGAGCAGGGGTGAAGGAATGAGATAAAATCTAGGACAACGTACCCAGCTATGGGATATATGCCAGGCATAGGGCAGAGTCCTCTGAGGGGAAGGGACAGAGTCACAAAGGGTAAACAGAGGAGGACAATTCTTTCTTGACCTTACGGAGGCAGTCTGGGTGCAATCACAGCCACCACTCCTAAGTTCCCCCTGGGACATTTAAGATCAGTAAAACAAAACACCAGAAGTGAGCTGGACTGTGAAAGGACAGGCTGAAACATAAGATACTGGAACCTGTTATTTCTTCAACACTCTTCTTTATTTTGCATGGAACCTAGAACTCCAGCAGGGACTAAACAATCCCAAACAAACACATCAGTGACACAGGAAATCCTTTTCCAAGACAGAGCAAATAATAACCAGTTTTGAAAAAAGGATTTTCTGGGAAAAGGCAAGGGAAATACAAAACAGCACCCTGCTTTAAAAACATAAATGAGATGCCACTCACTTGAAGTGCACAGGCTACAGCTGCTTAAAAGGAATGAGAGATCAGAGTCCCATTCTAGCCCCACACTGTAAGAAGGCATCGAATAAAAATGGTAGATGGGATACCATTCATTATCATCAAGCTAACCACCCAAGAAACAGCTTGCTTCGTGCTCAATACATCCTTAAAGACCTGGCCTTGGAAATTCAATACAAGCAGAACTGTGCTTTGTAGGGATGTAATGCAGTTGGTGGCTTTTGAGAACTGCACCCACCAAGTCTGTGGGATTTGGCTGGACAATGCACTGTTCATTGTTTCGATATACTTATTTGAAACTGGCATTTAATCAATCCTCCTCTTTCAGGGAGCCTCAGTGCAACCCTTCTGCACGATGCTATGTCCCATGGCATTCATAAATGGGGCATTCAATAGTCAGGCTGCGACATGTAAGTACGACAAGGCATCAGTGGCACTCAAGCTGCATCATAATCAACTCAAGAGTGATAAAGCACTAAGCTCCCAAACAGCACCTCTGCACAGTCTCTTTTACAACCTACCACTGAGTTGGCAAATGTTAAGAAACATCCTGCAGGACTGAGAGGTGTTCTTCCAAATGGAATCGACAAGAATAGGCTCAGCTAATGATACTTTGATGTAGCTTTTTATATGGCATCATTGATATAAGTTTTATGGATGCAGTTGCTATAACAACATAATGCACAGTAGTTAAATATAGCAGCTCCTATTTTCCACTCAGTTTGCTCTGCCCTAAGCAGACAAGGACTATTCTTTTCTGTTCTAGCTGGGATGAAATGGATTTGATAGCTCACTGAAGAAAAGGAGTGGTCCAGTCCTTCCTCCCCCTCACAAAGACCATTCCTCTCCCCCCTAAGCAAGCAAGCAAACAACAAAACCAACAGCCCCCTATTTGCTAGGCTACTGGGCAAGAGGGCTTGTTTAAAATCAAAATGCACAATGACTCATGCAAAACTAAACCACCTCGATATTACATGTGATCTCAGTGCAAACACTGTCATTTCAAAGTGCAGGAAGAGAGGTTGTCAAATATTCCTGTCATGCAGTATTTACCATGCTTATTACCATAGTGCCTAGTGACTGGCCAAATGCTGAGAGGGGAGTAAAGTGACCTTGATGTCACCCAAGACCTGCTCTTCCTTGTGGACGCGTGTACAGGATCCAGCCTCTCTTGGCCACAGGGAAAGCTCCTGTTTTGGGGGCTAAGAGAGAATGATGTTGCCCAATCAAGGTGATGGGGAAAGAAGCAGAGCTACAGAGGTTCGCTTCCAATTCTCCCTTCTTCGCTATAGTGGGATTTTCTTGGTTTTGGGTTGGGTTTTTTTTGTCTGGAAGCCAGAACTGAAATACTCCCAGGGGAGACTGAAATCAAATAGCAATTTGTGTTCCTCTCCCATCCTGTTTTTTCTTATTTTTCCCTCGCAGAAGAACAGATCTACTCTCAAACCTTGGCATTTCACAGTTCCTCCCAGATCTGAAGCCTAGGCACATAGCAGCAGCTGGACTCCCTGCAAGCTGTCAGGAGGAAGGTTGCTGCAAGGGGAAGGGCACATTTCTTCTGAATAGTTCCTGCTCCTTTGAATATAACCTCTGTTCCAGACACTAGAAAGAATATTTATGCCCTTAGCAGAAAATACTGAGCATCTGCTCAGCTATGACCATTTCCTGAACTGTTTTGTTCCTTGAAGCTGTTCAGTAATTTGCACCTCCTGAAGCATGGAGTTGTGGCATGGGTCACACAGCCTGTTCTACCCCTGCTCTCGCAGAAAGTAATCTCTTAGGTAGTGGGCACAAATCTATCTCCCACAGACTGGGAGCATCCAAAAGAGCTGAGGATCACTGCACCAGCCCTCTGCTTCATCCTTTCCACTTACAGCCACAGTGGAGGCAGAACCCTGCAGACCTTGTTTAAAGATGGTTAATAAATACATTGCACATGATACCTGGAGGGGAGAGTTCATTTGCCTTTTTCTTGCCATGTAACACTGGGGCCCCAGGGGCAGCAACCGCTGCTTTGCAAAGCCCTGCTGTCAGGGAGGTACGTGAGAAGCCTCAGCATATGCTCCCAGCACTGCCTGTACTAGCCAACATGTGAGAACTCATCAGGGCACTGAAAATCAGGAGTGATGCAGTCACGCTCTACTTCCTCCATGACACAAACTGAAAAATAATGAGGGCAAGCAAGCCACTAAAAATAAACTTAACCTTTCAGTGGCCACAGAATCACTCTTGCCACATGCAGATGACTGGGCCACCATGCTTATTTCTGCTGATTCAGGACTGGACGAGAGACAAGAAACAAACCAGCCCTAAGTTAATGAGAGCTGCTTATGCTCTGGTGTCCCTATCAGCATGTATCTCATCAGCCCAGGACAATGTTCTGCTGTAGGCTAAGGACTAATGCAAAGATCTGAGTTCAAGGGGCTTGCATCTAATGAATACTTGCTAGTAACATACTCTGAGGCAAGAAGAGGGTTAACATCCCCACTGCACACACAGGAAACCTAAAGAACAAAGGTGGGAAAGTGATTTCTGCACAGCCACAAAGTGAGACAACAGTAGAGCTGGGATTAAAATTGAGAGTTTTCCTTAACTTTCTCATACATAATTCAGCTGCTAGCTTGTTTTCCCTGTATCTCTTCAGGATGCAGGGGGACATCTAACAATCTGCCCTCCATTCCTATTTGCAGGCCGTACGGCAATTGACTGAGCAAACACTGAGGTCCAGGCAGCTGGAAGCTCTCTAGTACCTCTGTGCCAATGGTATGAGCATCGGTCATCAACCTCTGTTCCTCACTCACATCTCAAATAACATTGTGCCGGAAAGCATCTCCCCGCTTAGCCCAAACAAACACACAATTTGCTTTAACTCCACCCCTTTTCCTTCTGCTAGGGTATTTCAGAACTTGCTTGGAAAAGCCATGATCCCCTCTAACGCTGAATTCCAGCCACCAGATAGCATCAAAGACTTTCAGCATCTTCCCAGAGGAGCTCAGTAGGCACAGAATGGATTCTGTGGCACTGCAGCTTTCTCCAGGCAAGTGAGAAAGGCAAATCACTGTGGTGTTGTTAGCAAGGAGAGCCAGAGAGTTATCTGAATTGCACAGATGATTCAGAAAACAAATGTGTGCTAAAAATACAAGATATACTTGCAAAGAGTTCTTCTCTTGCCTGGGAAAGGCAGGGGCAGCTCTGGGGGAGATCTCTCTAGGACACAATGAGGTCTGAATGAACAGAGGGTTAAAATAAAATACAGTAGCTGTCTTGCCAGCAGAATTTGGGTGATTTTAATACAAGGGATTTTTGTCTAGCAACCTTCCCACATCACAGCACAGAGACAGAGATTCTCAGAATGTAAAGAATAAAGTGGTAAAGGAACAAGTTGACTTAGGAAGAGTGGTAAATAGGGACAGCTCCAGTGAAAGAGCAACATTCTTGGGTCAGAGAGGTAAATTCAGTTACCCAGACAGGATGGCAATATCCTCTGGAACAATGGTGCAGAACTTTCCAAAATCCAGCTATCACCAGCTCAGGCATCAGCTATTCACACACTCTCCTCAAACCAGAAGTGCAAAGTGATCTGTGGTGTATCTTAGTGGGATCAAGGACAGGAAGAGCAAAGAGGGCCCAGTGAAAGGGAGACTGGCAAAGCACCAGCAGATGGAATAATAAAGGATGCTGTAAGTCATTTACAGAGCTGTAAGAGTTTCTCCAAACAGTATCGTGTCCCACAGCCTGGCACTCAGTTATATCCGTTACATTAATACTGCTCTTGGCTCTAGCTATTAGTTTTCTGCTTACACACAAACACCACATTCGCTCTGTAACACTATAGTGAGGCATTCAATTAAGTGTGCAGAACACTGTACCTTAAAGCAGCGTAAAGAGAAATGTGGTTAGCATGACCACTCACTCCTCCTGCATCAAAGGTTACCACCTGCAAACAAATCATAGAACAATAATCATTTGAAGAAGGAAACTGCAGTTACCAACTTTGACTTCTAACACAGTACTGTCCCAGCCCATTGTTATCTAAAGAGTTGTTTTTGTCTTGCACAATGAGGCCTTGTGTGTGAACTCATGCTACAGAAATACAACTCAACAAACAAGACACTCTGGAACTAGACGACTACACAGTCTAACAGCTTGAACAACAGAAAGACGACAAATACCGTGTTCCCACTGGCAGGATGCACTTGTTACTTATTACCAGGCCAAAAGGTTACTTTCAGAGTGATCTTTTGCAAACTTGTTCCTGACCCAAGAGGTCCAGCTCTATGAATCACTCTCTCCTGGATTTGAGAACATACTAGAATGCCTGCAGATTACAGGGTGAAACTATAGTTTGTTGTACTGTGAATCAGGACATATTGCTTTAACAAGAGCAACACAATCATGTACTACCGTCCTGATTGTAATGAGGCTTCATCACAGGATAACATAGTAATAAAATAATCTGATATAAGAACAAGCCTTTTTAAAGAATCAGCTGACTGCGCTTTTTTTACAAGCAAGTCAGGCTTTTCGCTGAATGAGAAGATCATATTGTTTATTGCTTCTCTGCAGGGAGAAATGGGAACTTCATAATGCAGAAGTAATGCGTGAACACAGCACTAACAAGTCACCGTCCAAAGCACAGAATACCCTTGGCTCCCTGCCCTAAGACCTATCAATAATGTGTCAGGGGTGAAGCATCCACCCTAAGGGCTCACTCTGCACAGTATTGTGAAGTGGGTTCTTAAAGGCTCCCACTTCCAACCTAGAAGACAAACTGGCAGCGCAAAGTGTAGAGCAGACAGGGAATGTGTGCTGGTAGGTTTTCCAGATGGTGAAAGTGACAGTCCTTGGACAGCCTAAAGTTAGGTTTTTGCTCTGGGAGAGGCCAGGCAGCAGAGCTCTCCACAGCTCCCGTCTCTATGACCAGGAAGAAACCATAACCTCCCTACATTTCAATCAATGTCTGCTTCCTTGCCAGCTTGTTCTCTCTTCAAGGAAGGAAATGCTACTGCCTTGCTTACTCACCACAGCTCCCTTTTCAAAATCTATTTTATATGCAGGACCTGAAGTACTGGGTTAAAGATCAAGGGAAGATCAAAAGCCGCCCTGCCTGTCCTGCAACTTGCTACTCCACCCTCCAACAGGAGAGGCTCTCTCAAACACAGGAGATACTGTGTAAAGAGGGAGAGGAAACACAAAGACAATGATAAGAAATACTTCAAAAACCACAAACTCCAGACAAGCCTGCTTATAAACCCATCCACCCAGTACAAGTCCACAATTAGACTTTCCACTTTGCCCAGTGGCTGTAATAATGCTGCCACCAAGCAGTGGGGTTATTCATTGATGGCAGGAAGTGGCAGGACCCAATTTGGATTCGTTCAGGTACAAAGAAGCATTTTTCTGGTCAATCCTTATTTTATAAGGAGAAAAGTTATGTCTTTGGCTTTGGCTGCTTTTGCTGTACATCAGCATTACCTGAGAGACTCTCTGCAGGGACTCCATGGTCTGGCATGGTGCTAAGCCCTCCCTAAGGCTATCAGCTTTCTGAGTAGCTCATCTGGGAAAGACATTATTACATTCTGTACAGCTCAGGGAACCAGCATAGCACCCTGTATTTTACAGATAAGAAAAAACATGCTCTGAAGTCACTCCTACCTAGAGTGGCACTTTCCTAAGATGACAATGTCCCCCACTCACTGCAGGCGGAATAAATTCCTATGCAGGTGAATAACAGTGTGAGTCTGCTAAGGGCTGGACTTGCACTAAACCTTTTTACTAAATGGGGACAGAGAGAGGGTTTGTCTCTTCTGCCTGATCATTTCTTTTCACGTAACCTGTACAAACAGAACATTTCAAGACTACTACCCTGCTGTCAAATGTGGTTGAAATTAGCCAATGGGCTCTGAAGTCTGTTGTCTAAACAGGGTACTGATTCCACAGCATCACTGCGGTGCTCGTGACTTAAAGCAGGCAGCAATCACATGTAAATATATTCCTCTGGCTTCAGGGATTCGTTTCATTGATAACAAATCTGAATTTCTTTCTCACATGCTGAAGATATTTTCACACGGGAGCATTTGCTTCTTCCACATGGTGCAGCTAGCTGGTGTGTTTGCTTTTAGCACATAACCTGAACAAGGCTGATGATGAAATCAAGCAAACAATCAGGGCAGGATGAGAAAACCTGAACATCTTGAAACTGTCTGGGTTAAAAACAGGCTTAGCCAGTTCAGGGAGCAAAAGGCTGGGATAGGAAATATACTTGATATGGAAATTATTGCTCAATGAAATCTTTAGGGCAAGAGGGAGTTCCCTCCCCACACCTGTTCTGAAATGGGAACCGCTGCCCTTGGTGTTGCAGGGTTTTCTTCTGGGTGACCTTGGTATTCAGGAAATTGAGCTTTCACTACTGGAAGCCAGAGCAACAGCCAAGACAAACAGGTCCAGAAATCCCTTCCGGAGGAGGGAGAGCACAGAGGAAATTACTCAATTACTAGCAGAAGAGAAAAATCCTGAGAGGTCTGGAGTCCATGCTCCTTCTACACACCATGTGCATCGGAGGAAAAAAGCACTCAAAGCTGTGGGTCTCCCTCACTCTTTCTGGCGTCATCCAATGCTTCAAACAGAGCACACATCTGCTCAAGTAGATTGGTGGGGATAGAAAGGTCTCCTTCCTTTTTAAGAAGGGCCATCCCATAAAATTGCATAGCAAGCAACTCCATTTCTAATGGCCTTCCTCTGAGCATCATTTCATAGGCCCGACTTACACTTGCAGCGGCCAGTGACATTCAAACTCCCTTTGATCCTCTTGGGAGGGTCTATGTTTGGAGGTGTCTCTTGTTGCTACTAAATCAGAGAAGCTAAAGACTAAAAAGAATGGTCAACTGGATGAAAAAGGAAAAATCTAATCATGATCAACATCCCAGTGTCTACCGGGTTTGAGTTGCAAGTGTGTAAGTCATGCACAGGCTCTTAGAATGAAAGGTCCTGGGGGCCTCCCACTCATGTACCCCAAAGCACACCTGAGGAGACTGCAACATAAGTGAGGAAGGGAGGAAAAGGGATGCCAAAGTCTGTCCCAGCTCTGTTGCCTCCTCTAGCAAACTCCACATGCTGCCCTCCATATCTGGTGTTCTGCAAAAGCATTTAAAATTGTCTACAAACATCACACATTCAAATGCTCCCAAATTTTAGGAGAGTGTGGAGGCTGAGATCCAAAACATGAGAGCTGAACTCCCCCTCTCAAATATAAGCTCCAACTTGAATGCCATTTGTAGAAGGATCTGGCTTTCTAGGCTGATTTGGAGCTGACCCAAGACAATGGGACTCCTCCACAAACAGTTGTACAGATGATGTTTCCATCAGTCCATAGTGGAAAGCAGCTTGTAAGAACGTGGTATTCCTGAATTCTGGTCTCGGCACTGCATCTGCCCCAAACAGTCTGAATGTCGCCTCCTAATCCAAGCTCTGCTATCACCAAACCTGAGATCCTTAAGAGTAGAGCCTTAAGGCCTCTAGTAGAGCCTCATACTCTAGAGCCTGCCTGGTGCTCACACAATACTATGTAATTTATTTTTTTTATACACCAAATACTTTCTAATCTGGATCAAGACAGACTAGCCTTGGCTGCCTCTCCCAGCAACACTGGCTTTTGCTTATAAATCCAGCAGGCAGGAAATAATTTCCAAAGTCTATAAATTAGTTTTGGCTTTGAGTACACCAACTGTTAATTTCTGTCTGCACTATTTAATGTAGAGCTTGGATGAAATATGTCCCTGTAGCTCTCAAATAGATTGAGTTACTCATGGACTTCCAGGGCAAGTGAGGAAATGAGTAACTATGCAATGGAACAAAACTACGCATAACATGGTGCGACTCCTTGCCTTGCAATCTTTCCTTTCAGACATGTTGGAATTGCAGCCTGCTTCTCCACTGCCAGATGATACATATGTTCTGTAAATAAAAGACACCATTGTCTATGCTATGACTAGGGGGAGAACTGGGGAAAGTTTTCCCACTGGGATAGCTAAAACAATACACGTCTTCCAATCACGTTAACTCCATTGAGTTAGCTTGTTGTGTTTGAAACAACACAATGTTTTGACAAGGCTCTTTTAACATGTTAAGCCAATTCTGTCAATTTCAACATTACTGAAAAATAGACTCAGTTTACCTTTCAAGGCAAGGCCATTGTCTCAGGACAGCAGAGATGCTCTAAGAATGGCTAACAGATAGCAAGCTTTGAAGTTTTAAAATGCAGAATGTTAGACAAAGGTAATTAGGCACTTGCCTTGCTGTTGTTGGCAAACTAGGTCTGCTCTTAAATGAAAGGTATTATAGCAAACATGTGAGACCTGTGTGATTACTTGGGACACTTAAAATAATGTAAGTTTACAGAGCAGTTCATTACCACCATCCCCAAGAAGCTGCTTCAGTGGCCTTTGGTACTGCTGACATGTTCTGCTACAGTAATTTGTCCTCACTGCTGCTCAGGGAAGTGCTGAGGGGAACGCAGTGGGCCCTGCCACAGTGTTCCTTGTTACTACAGCTATACCTGACACCCGCAGCACAGCGGGTAGAGTTCTAGTGATTGTGCGTGTTTCTTGCTTTGAAAACCCCGCACTTGATTTTTCAGCTCACGCTATGTTAGTGGCAGACTCCTGCCTCCCCCAGCACAAACAGCTTGAGTTCAATTTCCTCTGAGGCAAAGATCTAACCCTTTCTAACCATCTAGAGGAGTTCTAGTGTTTTCAGAATTTCTACTGGGATTCTGGTGCACTTGTCCTAGTAGTGCCCATGAGAGTCACAAACATGCAATACAAATCCTATTGTATTAGGAGCTTTCAGATTAGATTAAAACCTATCTATTCATGGGGCCAAAAGGCACAAAAAGAGTCCAGGAAAACTGCATTTGTCTCTGTGCACAGCAGTGAATTTCATGGAAAATTAGCCTCAGAATCAATACAGAGTTGGATGCATGATGCTGGTTTTTGTGCTCATGGGGCTTTCATGCTACAGGAGATGTGGTTTCTTGTTTTGTGAACTGCTGAAAGGCTTTAAGATTTTTGTGATTTTCCTGCTAATCAGTGTGTGACAGTGACATGCCTGATCACAGCAAGGTTCAACAGAAAAGAACAGAACACAACCTTTTCTGTGCTTAGGCCCTTATTCCTGTTCTGTGGGGAAAAAACCTCCTATACCAGTGCTAGGAAATCTCCACGGTTTAATATTCTTCAATCCTGACCTATATCCCTGCTAATCTAGCTCTCTAACACACGCCTGCCAACGTACTTCAAATCTAAGCCTAAGCATAAGCCTAAATCCCAGATGGGCTCTCTTCATCAATGAAACCTAGCAACAGGGGCAAAATGGTTGCTTTAAAACATAGAAAACATTTGAGGAGTTAGTAAAGCAAAATTCCTCCACCGTTTATTTCTCACTGGGAAGCAAAGAAAGATCTCCAGAGAGGAAAGATACATCCAAACCACACCATCATCCTTTTCCATAATTTTCAGTGGAGCAATTCTATTCGTTCTGATCTTCTAGCAGTTGTTTGAAGTGCATCAGAATGACCATGTCTTACTTGTCAAGACACAGGAGCTGTACAAATACTCACAAAAAGTCTTAAACTACAAAATGCAAAATTGCTTTCAGGTATCATTTTAGACCTGAAATTCAGCTGGGCTTATTCAGAGGGTCTTCTACAACTAGTGAACCCCAAGATGTACTACCGTGACGCTTACTAGTTCCAACAGAGTTTGCAGTTTTTAACCAATTTGAAGCTTTTACTTCAGTGAAGGCTTGTGGCACTACAACCCAAAAGAGGCTTCATAAGATCTAGCTAGAGAAATGGATAAACATTATAAAGCAAATATTCAAAATGAATATATATATATATACTTATACTTATATATAGGTATACTTATACCTAGGCTATTTCACAGAGAATCCAGAAGCAAAATCCTAACTTTCAAGACTTCAAAGAAAGCTTTCAGAGGGAAGGAAAAAGCCTAGAACACTAGCTCAAGAGTAATGTGGAAATTGCCTATGCTGTAGAAAGTTTCACATTACCAGGTTGATGTTATTGGCTTCTATATGCTTTAGCACAAAGGCTGCGAGGAGTTGTGTGTCCCATTCAACAGCAGGATTATCTGGAAGATCCCTGAAAATGAGAAGTGCAATTAGTCACTTCACTGCTGAGAACTTTATAAAGACCACGCTAGAAAAGAGAGATCCTCTTATCAGAGAATGAAATCAAGATAAATTTATTTATCATATAAAACCACTGAACTTTACTTAGGAGTTTTACAAGCTTGTATATTGGAGGGTTGAAAGGGAAACAGCAGTTCCAACACCCTCCTCATAGATTTGCCAAGGTCTCCCTTTCTTCTTACCATTAAGGCAGACTTTCTGACTGCTTTGCTTTAAGCAACATCTATTTTGTTCAATGATTCTTGTTCTCTACTCAACCCAATAAAATTACTTTCTCTTATTTAAAACCCGTTTTAAAACACATTTTCCTGAAAGACTTTCCAGTCATAATCTACTGGTGAATTACATATGAAAAGTAACAAGCAAACTCCTGCTCTCATTTATACAGGAATAACCCATTAACCTCAACCAGAGGACAATAGGACCATAATTATATTGCATGGATTTGATCGTAGTTCTTCATCTGTTTATTTTATGCTTTGCATACCAACTGGGTATGCAAAGCATACTATGACTGAATACTCTGCCTGGGTATTTTAGATTGCAGCCTCCTAGGGGCAAGGCACCATGAGCCAAATGCAAAATAACACCAGGCAGCCAACAGAATTATTTCATATTTACACAACTGAGAGCTGAATTTGACCCCCCAGCCATTATGTTTGAATGGCGCCAAGAAAACATTGCTTGCAAAGTTAAAAAGGTTATTAGTAACAATAGGATAACACACAGCTGCTAAAGACCAATAATGATATGTTAAACTGGTCTTTTTCTCAGACCTTTTCCATCTTCTGATAGTCTGATAATTGCTGTGAAGTGGTTTAGCAGAAAAGTGACTGCACAGCGTTCTCACACAGACACATGGGTTTGGATCTGAACTGATCCAGCTGTTTGCTGCAGAAAGCAGGGGTGCTACCTCCCAACACTCTTCGCGCCTTGCTGACTCCCCAGAGAGCAAGAATTATAACATCTGCAACAAAACAACAGGAAAATGTCTCCTCGGCACATTCCAAAGTAAAGCTCAACCTGGGTCTTCATGAGAGGTCTTCTGGCCACAAGTTTTCCCACTGCTAACAGTAGTAGTAGTAGAAGGAAGAGCCTAACGTACAAACTGACCATTAGCATTTTACCTGTTGTGTTATGTACTCCTGTTCAGCACAGGCCAAAATAATGTGCTGTTAGAAATCCCAGCAACAAGGGAAGGCACTTCTACATTAGTGTACACATTCTAGCTACGGTCCCTGTAGCAGTATTACCAACAACAGAAATTTTTGTTGTTGTTTGCAATTCCCTCTTGTATAGACATCATCTTTGCCTGATGTATACAAGACATTTGAATTTCATCATAGGAAAGATTCTTTGGTACATCTGGTGGTTGTCTCATCAGCTTAACAAACCTGCATCTCATCTGCTCTAAACAAAAACTTTCACATCTCATGTTTGAAGAGGAAGTGGCTCTGTTGACCCCGAAGGTATTACAAGTCCCACCACGTCACAGCAAGCTTTAAATGGAGCACATTTTAAAAATATGCTTCAGCTAAAACATCCCAAGCAACATGCACACTGAGCAGAGTCTAAGTGCAAGTCTAACAGTCCTTCAGTTGTTCGAATGGTACCTTTGAGGTTATGTCAAGGCTTAATCTGATAATATTGTAGTAAATTAGTCTAAAAGGGATTCTTCACTGGCCACTTACAATGCAAATATCATTCCTCTTTTTGGACAGGGGTTAAATGGAGCTGTGGAGGAAGTGAAGAGTCCCATTAAAACAGGAGGGGTGCTCAAACAGTGAGAGGTCAGAAAAAAAAGTAGGGCTTGGAATTTATGATGTCCAGGAGGCTTTGGTGTCATAGCCACTGCACTCAGCTTTATTGGGCTGTCTCCAAAAAGGCTGCCGGGTAGTGGAGCAGGTTTTAACTAGTTTAGACAGATAAAGATCACCCTCGTTCAATGGAAATGAACAGCTGGAGGCAACGGTTTAGAATCCCTGGAAACAAAACAATCTGAAGGCATGAGCAAATTAACTCCATGAACACTGAACTGATTAAGCTGGAATATTCTGCAAAAAATTCTGTTTCTCCAGCTTACTGCTTCTCATGGAGAGACCACTCACTCCTAGTAAGAAAAAGGAATTATTTTTCTTGCATAATGTTTGTCAGGCACCAAAGACAGAGAAGCTAATCTTGCCAAACCAGACACACGTGTATATAAGCACATTCATAACTCATTAATAGTCACGATGGCCCACTGAAGTATTCCTAGCTCATTCTGCAAACACAAAAAGTGACACATGACATGCCCAAAGTCACCCAGAGAAGTCAGTAGAACTGGCAATACATTAATCTAGATTGCTCCAGGAAATTACTTTTTTTTTGGTAAGAGTTTGTATAATACTTTGTAAAGTCAAAAATTTAAGGGTTACCATGATAGTAGGGACCCCGCTGAAAGCATGAGACCAATAACTTTCTGCCTGTGCTCTGGATATCAATAATTGGGTCCAGGTAAGGATGAAAAGGTGACTAAGAAAACCAAGTTCCTATACACCCTATAGCAATGAACACAAGATACATTCTTACAGGAGGTCTCTACATGCCCCAGGAACTTTGTAGGGACATACAAACTTTGGAAGCTGCTGTAGTTCACAAAATCAACTATTCAGTACAAAGTATTTTTCCTAATATCATAAATCAGTCCTCACCAAGCCTGAAAAGTCCACTGACTTGCTGCACTATTGAAATAAGTTGCATTCATTGTGGTTTTACCGTCAGGACTTAGTATGAGAAACATTCAGCATTTAAATGGTTAACTCCACACTGCCTTTCTGGCTAAGGCTGATAATGCCTCTGAGCTCAAGGTCGAAGGGCTGAGATAAAGGACTATAAAGGAGTGAAAATTAGCACATTCCCTGGAGCAGACTGGAGCTTGTCCCAGGAGACACGGTTCCCCACACCCGCCCTCCCTGTCCTCTGCCCCAGAGAGCTCCTCGTTGCTGCTGTCGGTCACTGCGACAGATCAAGATATAAATCCTGCACTGGAGAGGCCTCCCAGGTCACACTGCTGGAGGGTGCTGGTGGAAAGAGTAGAGGGGTTTGGTCGCTTGGCCTCATTTCCACCAAACTGTTACGGTCTGGAAGTGATGTTTATGGGCATTCCACATGACTGATAATGAATGCAGGTGGCTGCTTGGATGCAACCCTTGTTGACCACGGAAAAATAGGGAGATGCATAGAAGCAGCAAAAAAAATATTTTTAATGGAATAAGGCTCCAGAAATATTGTTTTCCCAGCTTTTTTCAGTGAAAGCCATGCTGTGCACTGTACAGGGAATTTACAGCTGTGCCAAGAGATCTATAGACTGAAGAGAGAGAGAAATGGAGAATTATGGTGCTGCAGTTGCTGCAGTATGGGGTAGTGTCTGTCTTTGCTTACTGATTTCAGCAGGACCAGTCATGGGAAACATTGTTTTCTGAAAACAAAAACCTGTACCTTTCTATTTAACCATCCACTGTTGGTAGTGAGAACCGGACAGGACCCCTGGTTTTCTCCTTCTTGCCTCCTTGCTTTCCTCCTTGCCAAGCTGAACAGACAGAGCAGACACTGGCATCTGCAGTTCCCCTTCCCAAGGTTTGCACAGGAAGAATACAGGGGTTGTCCTGGATAGCCTGTCCCAGGCAGCAGAGAGCTACAAGGGGGCCACAGCAAATCACATCAGCACATTAAACCAAAAATCAGCCTTGTGCGGATCTTGCCCAGCAGTCTTACAGCTGGCTGAATGAAAGAAATGTTAACAATCACTGCCTGATGCCAGCTCCTCTCCAGGCCTCCTCCTCTTGCCTGCTGTGGGCTGTGGAGCGTAGCTCCTCTTATGCCTCAGCCTTGGCCATTAAAACACTGTGCGTGTTGCCAGTAATGCTATCCTTGCCAGTAGCCTGGACAATTTTGTAAGGTCATCTTTCTAGGAACGTTTGGGCTCAAGATGCCTAGATTCCTGTCATTTGGAGGGTCTCTTTTGGCCAAGATAGAGATTTAAAAACCTTCACAGATATATATTGCCAAGTTACACCCTTCTTACATGATATACCACTCGAACTCTGTCCAATTTTCCACTGCTCACCTTCCACAGATCTTTTAGCAACAGCCAGTGCATTTATACGTACAATCTTCTTTCAAAGCCTTCCATGGAATTTATTCTGCTCATGAACTAAGCTCTCGTGACTGCTCTAAAGGTTAAGTTAAACTAAACAGTTAGTCTATGCGATGTCCACGTGGCTTAACAAACAGGAAATGGGCTGTCCTATATGGGACACTGCCAGTGAGAATAACCTTGAGATCTGTCCCTCCTGAAATCTGTTGAATCCTCAGGCCCCTGGGTATGTTATGAAGCAGTGCCTCTCACTATGTGACAGTTACCCTGATGGGGACTGGCAAGCACCCTCTCTCTGCCTTGACATGATGCCTTTACAGGTGGTGATAGGGAAGGGAGTGGAGTGGCAATAGCGTTCCTTTTCGAAGATGCTTAGGTCTCCATTAATACATTCTGAGACACCAGAGTAAAACTTTCAAGGTACTAACGTGATTTTCCATTCCACTACACACCAAAAGGGTCAAGATGAAAGAGCTTTCCCATTCCTTATTGCCTTTTTATCCTGCAGCATGACCTTAATCAATCCAAGGCTAGGGACCAGGAAACATTTTTGCGTAATTTCTCCTCCTTATCCCTCCCCTCCCCAGTGAATGATTCTACATTAAATCAGCACAAAGGTCAGTAGATTGATGGTGGCTTACATAGGAAACAGGTGAACTGCTGTGCACTAAGTTCCCAGCTGAGTACAATGACCACAATGTGTTTGCTGGAACAAAGGATGCCCTTTGTATAAAGTTAACTGTATGAAATGAACATCTGGGCAATTGAAACTGGATCAAAAAGCAAAAGATCCCACAGAAGAAAATGACGTGAGTGCACAATTATTGAAGAAGCCATGTGATGACTAGAGGCAATCAGTGACCTTTATATCATAGCATCAAAGTAATTGAAAAAACTGTATAAACAGAAATTACTTCATGCTCCCTAAAGTAGAGCAGAGAATTTTTATTTTTGAGATTATGCTAAGATAAGTTAAGACAGGCTAGCCCTAGATCTTGAAGCAGAGCCTCTAAATCCTTACATTAATAACTATTTATAAATTTCTCTTCCTATAATGGCCAATTACAGACAGGAGGGAAATATTGCTGTTAGGCTGCATGTACATCTCTGATTCAATTGAAAAGAGCACACTTAGACAAACGATCAGCATCTTGCAACATCATGTTATACAGAGAACAGATGCTGTGTGCTTATTGGAATGTAACAATCTACAATTTAGGAGAGAAATGGACTAAGCCAGGATGCTAACTGTCAAATGAAAAGCCACCTACAACAGAGAAGCTCAAGCTGAAATTTTTACACCAGCAGCTTCCTCCCTCTCCTCATAGTAAAGAAACCCAAATTACTCTGAGATTTGTATTTTAAGATTGGAAATAAGAATCTTAGGTTTTGGTGTAAGTAGAGGGTAAAGGAAGTGGTGAAAATGTCAGCGACTGGAATGTTAGAAATAAAATACACTTCAAATATTTCACAAAAGAAAAAAAACAGAATGGACATAATACTTTTCTCCCATCCTTAACTTTTGTAATGTGTAAGTTTGGACCTACTTTATACAAATTTCAAAGGTAAATTAAATAAGTTGAGATGCCAGGTAAGTGCTGACGTCACTAATGTGGCCATACCAGGCAGAAGTCATGTGTAAAGGGAAAGAACACAAAGACAGTGAGCACTCCGTTCAGCTTGCTCAAAAGTCCAGGCAAGCTGTGCATGCTTCTCCACTGAGCTGTGTGAAAACACAGTGCACCTCTGTCAGATAATATTCCAAGTACCTCCATAACTCCCCAAAGGTAAATGGTAATTAGATCTCTAGAAAACTAACTTTTTGACTTGGGCATGATCATGTGTTTCTGTTTGAGAAATAAGCATCCTTCGGGTTTAAATTCAAAGGAAATATTACAGAACACAGGACTGCTTGTTTGCAAAGACCTATCCAAATGTCCCTGTACTAATTTATTTTTTTTAATGAATTATTGATGATTTCTCAGCAGAGTTTAATGTCTATTCACAGAGATGACACAATTGCTTATCATAATTTGAAATCTGGTATTCATTTGACGTCTGTGCCTCAGCGCCTTGTTGATAAATTACAGCACAAAGCTCTGTAGGAACAAGTTCATATTCAATGTCTTTAAACAAAAACAATTGATGGTGCCTTTCAAGAACAGAAATGCATAGAAACTACAGTGGCTTAAGCTAGTTCTAAAAAGTAACTTTTAAAAACTAGTTTGGAGAGGGCATCAGGCCCTGCTGTGTAAGACAGGAAACAAAATTCATCTCAGCTAATTCTGAACTAATCACTGATTTAGTCACAGCTTTCCTATCTTCTGCTCTTCACGCCTGCGAAATGGAAATAATTGTATGTTCACACCTATGTAAAGAAGTTTGAGATCCTTCTAAGAAAAGTGTTATGTCTGTTCTCTGATTTCTAGATCAAAATCTAAAACATATGTCTTGGCAATCCTGGGTACTGGGAACCCCCCAAACCTGTCTTTACTCCCTGCATTGTCTTCTCACAGAGAATGGAATCAAGTTCAACACCTTAGTCCTGACTTGAAGGCTTGGCCCAAAACACGTAAAAGACTGCATGAAGCTCCAAAACGATGGATACAATGAACAGCTCTGCCTCTGTGGTGCAGAGGAACTCTGCAACAAGGATAACGTCTTCTCAAGCAGTTAGAATTTCCTTAGGGGCTGGTGCCAAATAGCGAATGGACTCCCAAATCAAGTGTCATCACAAACCGCTTTGCTTTCAGCTGCAAATACCAGGAATACTCCTTGGAACATATCCTTTTTAGCAGAAACACAGCAATATTTAAAGTTTAAAATTTCCCAGACTCTCCAGAGCACGTAAGAAAGCTGAGACATCTGGGCCAGATGTTATCCGAACGATGGAGACCCTGTTTGCCAAACCACATGACAGGGGGTTGGGTGTGTCGCCTACTGGGCACCTTGCTTTGGTCACGTAGTGGCAAGGTGTCACCATGCAATACTGCAGCTAAGGAACATGACTTCTAGTAGGGTCACACTGGTGGAGAACAATATTTCTGGCATATGTCTACAACTCCTTGTCCGATCCTTGGTCTCACACAGCAAATCACATCTGTGGCTGACATGCACTTAGTACACAGCACTGCCCCAACGCTGTGCTGCAAACATATGACCTGCAAGATGAGAAACAAGACCTGGGAGTCTCACGTGCAAGTGTCACACTCCATGTGTGACACTCATGTTATTACTGTGCTGCTGGAACGTGCTCAGGAACCAGTGTGAAGAACACATCAGAACCTGTGCAGTCATCACCACTGATTGACCAATCACTCAAGGCAATGAGCACCGAATACCTTGCTGTCATGCACAGCTTTGAATTCAGCTGCCAGAGGAAGGAGGGGCCTCTAGTTCATTCACTCCAAACTACGCTGAGAAGCCCTAGCTTTAATTTGAGCAGAAATCTGCAACGGGTTGTTTGCAGGAACCACACAGTGCCATGGAGTGTATCTGGATCCCTGGTGAGACTGGTAGTAACAAAACAATTAAGTTCAAGTCCCTAAAGAGAATTCTTTAAAAAATACAGCAGTTGCTCCCCTTACCTTTCACCCTCAAGTTGGGTGCTGTGTTTTATGCTACTTTTTATTCCCAACTTTCATTCATGTTTGAGTTGCATTCATTTTGCACATATACTACATGCCAAGCCAAGGCCAGATGCAGCCCTTCATCCCTGACAGCCATTATGTGAGCAGCATATACTATGTGCCCATCGACTGAGTGGGGCCCACAGATCCCACATCAGTGACACATTTTCAGCCAGCCACCATTTAGCTTGTTTCCAGCACAACCAGCAGTTTCCAGCACTACAGACTGCCAGTAGTGACTTGCCAAGTGCTGGGCAAGAAGCCTCCCTTTCATTTTATAGAAGCTGGACTTCTGTGTGATCTGTTGGGGGCCATTAACAGAGTTCACTGAAAACGTCAGTCAGAGGCTAGACTTAGTAGTCTCATGAGATTTGGGGCTGCCATGCTGAATTATGAGTCAGCAGTTCCTCCTCTGGCCCACTGAAATGTGGTTTAGGCAACAGACAATAGTGCAGTGTGAAATGAAGTCAATTCCACTCACATCTTGGAGAGGTATGCAGGAAAGTAGACCGTTAAAGTCCCTACCTAGTTCAGGAAAACAAGAATTCACCAACCTTTTTCTGAGTATCTGTTGGCAAAGTGCATTTTTGGTATTTGTCCCAAATGACTGACAAATAACAGATCTATTAGCAACATCTGGCAATCTCATCTGCAGACCTCTAATAAGAGAAACATCTTCAAACATGCAAGTGTCTGGCATCTTAGAGCACAATTGCTGGGCAAAGGCATATATGTAGCAGCACTTCAGTTCAACACCTTCCTCAGCCCAGAAGATGTTTGATGGAAATGCTCAGTGGAGAGCTTGAACAGTGCAGACTATAGAAGTTTATGGCCTTTGGGAATTTCGCTCCACATTCCCAGAACAATCTGCTCTTGTCTATGTCAGCTCCCAGAGGAGGGATAAACTGATCTGAAACCAAAAAAGGTGGACAGACTCACCTCTACTAACACCTAGCTCCTTGGGCTCAATTACTTACCACTTCGGGATGTCTCTGGCCACTTTGATATTTCTGACAATAACAGGGAAAGAACACAGACCACACTTCTCCAAAAGCACCATCTGTACTGTAAGAAATGAACATCGTCAAGCCTGTATGAAATGATCAGGCAGTTCCCAGAATAGCTCATAGCTGTGCTCACTTCCTCATTATTATTATTGGCTTTGCCATAGTGCCTAGGAATTTATCTGGGGTCTGACAGCCCAAGTTGTCCTGAGTGAGAACAAAAAGCCCAACAACCCCACAATCAAAACTTACGTTTTAAAACTGAAATACAAATTACCAGCAAAACCAGGACTCTGAGGAGCAGACCACAGGACTTCACTCTTCCCTTACTAATTTCTTTTTTTTTTTGTAAAATGCTTTGAAAAAAAGAACAGCGCAGCATACCAGAGCTTGGGACAGGGTACATCAACCCATGCACCAAGAAACCATGCTCAACTAACACGAGTCCTGGCACCACTGGTTCAAGAAGGACAGACTTGCAGTTTCAAACTGCTGGGCAGGAGGTCTCACTCTCCTGCCAGAAGAGCAGTAAGCGGACAGGTGGAAGGGGAATGCAGTGTGTTCTTCCTAGCTAGGTTTTTACTACAGTACTGGCACATGAAGTTCCCGACATGCATCGTAACATGCCTAGGACTCGCACAGTGGAAAGGGTACAAACCCAAGGTGAAGGAACAGAAAGTCTCTCACAGCAGCCAGGAAAATCCTTCAGAGGCTAATGACTGAAATACCACAACCTGTATATGCCAAATAAACCTAGCGCCACTTCATCACAACCTTAATGTTAAATCTGTTTGCTCTTGGAATGATAAATACACCATACTGTTTAGGCAAAAATTGCAGTTCTGATTCTGACCCAGGTAAGTCATACAGAACTTTGCCACTGACTTAATGGCATGGGCCAGACCCTCAAAGAGAAGGAGAGCCAAAAGCATAATCGCTCCTACCAAAGAGAGAGACCTTGGTCTATTCCACATAACAAATAAACTGCAGTCAGAAACCTCAGGAGAAAGCTTGTAGCCAAATCAATTCCTCAGCCATTTTAATTAATCATCTAGGAAGAGAAAGCACAGAATAGTCACTTCATGGACATTTATTTCTCATGCCAAAACTTATGTAAATGCAGATGCAACTTCAGCAGAGATCTCAAGAGGATGATGGCCTGATTCCAAATGCAGCTTCCCATGTCACAACATTCCAGCTTCCCTGTACCAATTTCATCCAAAAAGAGGTTTCCTGACTCCTCAGCCTCCCACAAACAACCGTCTCCTGCAATCCATTTGGTCTACGCAATGATATAGGAGCATTACTTCTTGAAGTCATGGTGCACCCACCCTTTATAACACTGAGGTTCTGATGCCCTGAGCTCTCTAGCTGGGTACAAATTTTATTACTACCACCAAATCGCTTCCTTTCATAAGACAGCTTGTATCAAGAAGTTAAACACCTATCTTAACTGCAAGCTTGATCCCACAAATTTTACTGACATGCAAAGTTTCTAGTCATGCAAACAATCCTTTTGCAGGCACTGTCTTGCCAGCCCCATTCATGTGAATGCCCCAATTACATGATTACATGAGTGAGCTCTAGGCAAGGCCCTGCTCTCCCTCTGCAGCCGGTGAAAACCTGCACCGGCTTCCACAGCAGCCCAGCCAGGAACTATGCTTGGAACTCAATTTGCAACAGCTAAGCGGGACTCAGCAACAATGAACAAAACGAGTACAACAATGCAACGACCTTTATCATTTAGCTTTCCTCTCCTCCGCGCTCTGATTTAATGCGAGCGTTATGCAATGGTTTTGCTATAGCAACAGCTGGGGTGATCGGCAGTAACCCCGCCACTGCCTGCTCCGCCGGTG
>NW_008795131.1:1486126-1511691 GCF_000699145.1 Aptenodytes forsteri | reverse complement strand
AACCCCGCCACTGCCTGCTCGGCCGGTGCTGCCGCGGGGCCGTGATGCAGCCGCTGAACTTTGGCCCACTAGCGAGCCTCCCACTCGCCCGGCAGCGCTGCCGGCCTGTTTACACTACTCACATGACGGGCGAGACGGAGGCTCCTGGCAGCCGCCAGCATCCAGCCAGATTTCTAGGACCAGGCCAAGACTGGCAAAAGCTGGAAACAATTAACTCTTGCGAGCAGGGGCTTCACGCTCCAGCAGCCGCCTGCAGTGGCCCAGGAGAAAGGCCACTCCGCGCAGTGTGAGTGGTGCTTCGCACTCCTGACACCACTGCAGGAAACCGAGTGGGATTAAGACATTCAGCGATGGGGGGGGAGTGGGGGTAAGGAAATCAATAAGCTTTAAAGAAGGGAACAGTATCTTTTTCTTCTTAATGAGTGGCAGATGAGTGAGGATAGTGAACCGGAGTTGGGAAGATAATACCCTCATCAAGCACTGCGTGCGATGAATTGCAGGTACCTGGGTTACATGGGGGTGCACAAAACTCCTCCAGGGGCACAAGAACTGTGTTGGCGCAGCGTCCCAGTCCTGGGCTCTGGAACACCTTACAAGTACCGGGGGCACAGGGAGTACCTTGGAGACAGGGAAGCTGTGCTCTACAGGTGCCTTGCTAAAATGGTTATTATAACCTTACAGCACAATCCCGTAAGAAAAAGCTGCAGATTACCAACCTGCAGCCATGCCATCACTGTATGAGCAGGACTACTACTACTACTTCAGCACTTTTACAGCATTTATTTCCACACATTAACAGATGTTCATTAACTAACCCCCCTGTGAGGCTGGTATGGCGAAGTAAGCAAGTAATAACGTCCACATTTTATAATGAGAGAATTAAGAGCTCAGTTAACTTTCCCTAGAGAGCCTGAGGCAACAGAGCTGAGTCAGGGGCAGAGCCTGGAATGGAGCATGTGAGCTCCCGGCTCGCAGCACGGCCACAGCCCAGTGCTGCATCACCCACACTCACTCCAGGAATACATTTTATTGCCTGGGGCAAATAACAATCCATTTTTCAACAGGCCTCTTACAGGTGCTCTGCAGAGCCTCATATATTCCTGGGTACTTGGATTGAGCAGAAGACACATTAACAGTTGCAAATTATCCACCATTACACCAACATCATAGGAGCTGCTTAAAAGTACCTCCCAAAACCTGTCGATGGTCAAAGTGTTGACCTCTGCATCACCTAATTGTGCTCTGGACCGCATTGGTATGACACAGCCCTGGATGACTGTTTCCAGCAATATTCTTGGCCGCTTTTCCTTCTGTACTTGCTACTTAAAAGTAGTCTACACAAACTCATGTCTTGCCCTAAAATATTGCATTCTCTAGTAAAACCTTGTTATTCTCAGTAAGAGGTTGTATGGATTTCTTTTCTTTGCTATGATGACAAGTTCATTGTAACAAGAATGGTCCCTGCAGATACCACACTGAAAAGCAGGTATGCCTTAATATCAGAACTCCCTTTGACAGCTAGATATTCATCCACATTTATACCTACGTCCAAATATAAATGTTTCATAAAAAACACTGAAAGGAAATTTGTTAGGTCTGGCTAGAAAATGAAAAAGTGAAAAAGCCATGAAAAAATTCAAATGAAATCAGTGACTCAAGTCTCATTTCTGCAGAAACATGATCGCTGCAATAAACTGTTCTCTGCCCCTTATTGGTAAGACCGGCTGAATTCGCTGATACTCGTGTTATGAGCTGTGCATGTAGTACTCCCATTCAAGCCTCAATCTATTAGCACAAATTCTGCAAACCCCTTACCTCTCTTCCCCACAGATCAAACCTCCGTCTGCCAATGTTTTATCTTGCAATATTATATGATGTCTTTTCCAAGGCAAATGATAAACCAGCCTTGGCAGCCCATCATGTGGTTACTTATGAGAATAAGAGAAATGCTGAGTATTTGGCTTATGAAACAGAAATACAGGAAGAAAATATTTCTAACAATGCTACTGTTTAAATAAGAGACACCATAATTTATTACAGATGTCACTCTTCCTTCCAAAACAAAGGGTTTAAATCTTGCTGAAGCTATGTAATGACATGAAGTAGAATGGACTTAATGAAGAATTCATCCAACTTAAATTGTGAATTGCCCCCTTTTATCCCCTGCCATTTTGCACCCCAAAATAAGCACAGATTTTACTTCTTTCAAGCATTGTTTGCCAGACTTTTCAGTGCTTAGAAGACTTAAAAACTGATTTACAGGAAAACATTCATCCTTCATCTGAAAACAGACTGAACACTTATACACTTAACAAAATTCAGTTAAATATTAACTATTAAAGAAGAGAAAATGGCACATAACTCAGACAAGATTTGTTAAGCTTACAGTCACAAAAACTGTAAAGCATGTAGAACGTGCATGGAGGGAAGGCTATGTAATGAATTATTTCAATACGAACAGTAATTGCAGAGAAATAGACTGCAACGCTGAAATGAGAGGGTATTGAAATTACTGTATAAGGAGTATGCAGGTACAGTGAGATAGTTAATATGTGACTTGTTAGAAGAGAGGGCATGACTTGGCATGGAACTGTAATCAAACTGTTTTCATTTAATGCTTCAGTTGGAACAGAAGGATCAGATAACAAAATATTCATCCCAAATCCCATTTCAGTTTCTAAAAAACTATTTCCGTTTCCTGCACTGCAATAAAAATATTTTTTCCTTCTAACCAAAACTGACTGAAGAAGCTACAGGAGGCAAAAGATGCTCACAATGTCCAGCAAAGCATTCATTTCCCTTGTTCCTGATCTCTCATGCAATGAAACTGAGATTATGGGTCATAAAACACCATCCACATTCGCAAAATCTAGTGTACGTTAGGAAAAAAGGTGAATACGTGACAAATGAAAACATATGCTTCCTATTTGCTTCATCAAGTTCTGCCTTCTCCTTTTTAAAAAGTTGATGTTGCATCATCAAAACAACTATGTTTCCTACAGAACAAATTATCTAAAGTGCTCAAAGTTGGCTTCAGTATCTCCACCAAGAGCAACAGTAAACGCCATGAGCAAACTAGTAAATCCCATCTCACTACTCTGACATATTATTTTGAGTATCTTTTACGCTGTTTTACCCCTTATAATGAAAATACCTATATTTTTTTTAACAATTTGTCAGCACTACTTACCTCCTAACAGAGTATCTTGTTCTATTCATAGTTGTTATATGTTGGAAATTCTGGATTGCTGGCACTCTTTGCTGGTGGGTTGGGTTCTCTTAAACAAAATTCCTATTTGGCGGTGGGGTTACGTTAAACGTACTCCCAACCTAGCAACTGTCCCTTTAAGGAATTTATTCTTTTTAATAGTTTGCTCTCATCTGAAGTGCCACATCCACTGACTTCTAATTCAAGCTTACACTAGAACTGAAAAACTTTGTAATTCATGTACACTGATTGAACTAAGGCCAAAGGGAATAAAACCATTTAGCTTCGCGTGAACTCAAAAGAAGAAAGGCTTCTTTGGCAACGTAATTACAGAGCACAGATCTTCTAAGAGGAAACAAACTACAGGGATTTATATGATTAGACTTTTTTTTTCCCTTTCCTTTTTAATGATAGCTAGGGCTCTCCTTCACTCACCCCTTCCAGTCAAACAGCATATAATAAGGAAATTCTTAGCAGGCAGGATCTGGGACTGTTACAGAGAGATGTTTCAATGGGACACTGTTATGGGGTGGAATGTGTCAATGATTTTTTCACATGCAGCCCACCATCCTTCTTTTACCTACCTGCAGCCCTAACACCTTTCTGAAACTGATTAAAGAAGTAAGTAGTGCTTGTAGCCCCTTATTAGCGCTTTCTTTTTCTGTCATGTTAGAGAGATTATGGCCAACCACATACCGCACTGTTTAGAATCTTTGAGTGGCCCCATCCAGTCCAGTTTTGAGTATCTGATTCATCTTGGTTGTTGCTGCTGAGGAGACCTGAACAACACTTCAGCTATATCAAGAGCTTGCTTGTACAAGGAACTGAGGTTCTGTTCCATCACATCACCTTTCTAACATCCAGACAAAGCTGGAGTAGGGAGCTGTGAGCCATTTCATGCTGCCATATTCAAATGCTGGCAACACTCTGGGTTGTGGCAGGCAATACTCAAGGGCAGTGACTAGTTTACTTAGTTGTCTTGGTAACATTGTGGTTGACCCGAGTTGGTCAGATCAGTGTGACTCAATCATCATAAGCAGAAGGAAACAATTGCAACAAGTGGCGGAGCTAATTAATGTAGGTTCCTTCACTAAATGGACTTTCTCGAACTTGTGTGTCTCACGTTCACAACCTTTGGCCTGCCTAAGCATTCAAACAGTTCTGACTGTGTAGGTACCTGTGACAAGCAAGTAACTCACAGCCATTTACTATATACTATGTACCATGGATCTGTATATATTTATTACCTACGCACTCCCTATGGTTCACAAGAAGCAGTCAGGTTACAAACACCTATTTACAGTGTCAATATTCTAGGATCTCTACTGACGGTCTGTTAGTTGCAAGGTACGATGTAAAGTGCATGTTTTACCTATTAAGTGTGTTTAACCTGTTTACCTTAACGCCTGTCTTTCTCTCTCTCTGTACAATAATGCAGCTGTGGAGATCATCTGAGACACTAAAACAAATGGTCCCCTGATGTAATCATAAGGGAGCTGGAGGGAGGGCATTTTCAGCAAGAACCTCGACAGCAGAATCTGTTTCTGTTTAAGTCTGACTTGTTCTAGGAGAAGAAGCAGTATGACAGAATGTTTTGCAAAAGATTTGTATTTATATGCGTGGCTGTCAGTCCAAAATGTTGCTCCTTGTCCTTATAATAATAACACTGAATGCTCAGTGGAGATGTTTTCTAAATTGAAATAAATAGAATCAATACAGACTTGAGTTAACTGCACTATCACACTGCATGAATAAAACACACCAATGGATACTCTTGGCTAGTATTCAACAGGGATTTGGTCATTGCTATTGCTATGCAAACTGCATTTTAAATGGTGTGCTAGCAGTTTAAAAATCCTATTTCTGTCTAACTTTTATCTACTACTGTTACAAGTAACTCCTAGGATTCCTCAAATAGAAGGAGTTGGTAACTCTGTCACACAGCACAAAGGAAGAAAAAGAAACCTTTCAGAAAATAGATATGTACAGCTGTAAAACCATACCACTGGATAGGGATCTAGGGGATAGACATTATATAAAAATTACTCAACATATTTTTACAAGTTAACCTCAAATCATCTGCATTTCTTGTATATATTTCTCCAACACCAGACTTTTTTCATGCTGCCTGATGAACTGCTACAGTAAAACAGACTCCTGGACCTTCATTTGGTTTTGCAGTTTATATATCCTTCAGAGGATCTCACAAAATGACTGCCAAATTTCTAAACATGGTCACTTCCTTTATCATCCCAAACAGACAAAGGTTGTTTCAGTTCACTGCTAAGGCACTGAGGCATGTACAGGTCTCATCTGATTACAGAGAGCCTATAATGCCCTGAGGCTGTAGAGACTGTCAACACAGCTGTCCCTGTGTGCTAAGACAAATGTCCTGCTGGGCAATCTCTGAATTGAAATGGAAACACATCTTCTGAAATGGATTAGGGGTAAGGACAAGGACTGTAAATAGGCCAGGCAGCCAGGAAAGTTTATAAGGTATTATTAAAGGAGTTTCTATTGAGCTGTTAGAAAGTACCTTGACCCTGATGCTGTTTTGCAAGTCTAAGTATTCTTAAAGTATTTTATTTCTCTTGTCACCTGCTGCTAGCAGAAATATATCTAAATTATCATCTTCTGAGCCTGTCTTGCTTTAGACATACAAGACCACACAGAATATGTAAAAAGCTCGCAAAGAAGGGAGGTGCAGAGATCTGCACATTAATGGCATAATTCGTTCTTGCAAGAAAAGCAGTCTTGCTGCATCAGCACAGAGCAGTTCTCACCCTCATCCATCCAGCTGAGAGGCAGGGCTAATTCATCTGGGCACAGGGCTGTGCTAATGGAGCAGTACTGCTCTGGGGACCCTCATGAGTTATCCCAGCACGGCAATATCCCTGCGCAGCAATGCACATACCCCTCCTTCTCCTCTCAGGGAGGACAATCCTTTCAGAATTTCTCGCTGTCTCTACTGAATAAGAGATGAATAGATAATGCTTTAATAAAAATGTGCCACTCCGCCAAATCTTTCATTGAAAGATCTTCAAGTCTTCTCTAAACATGTGATCCAGCAGCCACCTCGTCCTCCCTTTGAGGTATAACAAGACATTATGGACATAGTTGTATGGGGATAATGTGACATGGAGGGGACAGAAAATCCTGGCACCGCTGCAGCCAATGGCAAAAATTCTGTTCCTTACTGGAGCTCTGCTTAGGAACTTGTTTCTCCTGACATACTCAGCAGCAGAAGCAAACTGGAGCAATCCTGCCTCCCAGTCTTCATAATCACTGAACAAGACTGAATTTCAATCCTGAGGGTTAAACATTCCCAAATAAATTACTGTTAATGCAGATCACTTTAAGGCCAAACTAGTCTGGGCTACGTTGTTTAAACATTAAGTTCTGCAGGTTTACTTCTCTAATCTCTCTCTTTTTTTTTCTTTTTAATTAATTTTCTGGTCATCTGTGGCTTAGAAAATGATTGATTCAGTAGATATCTACTCCGACATCTGGGCTTCCTTTAAACAACGTCACAAAAATGATGAATCTTCTCCTACATAATACTTTATTGCTTCCTATGTCCATGCTTTTGGTGTTTTAATCATAACTAGAGGCTCACACACTCACATCTCAGCATGTACAGTACACTGGATAAGCCAAAAAAACATTTTAAGTTGAAGGCTTGTCCAGACATCTAATATCTTATCACAAAAATCTGAAATTTTCTTTTGCTCTGAGTCACTGATAAAAATTTACTTCATGGAACATTTGAAGAGGGGGGAAAAAAAAAAAGAAAAAAAAAAAACGCAGCCAGTAAACCAGGATCTCTAAAAGCACTGGCAGGGAGCATTTCCATTCCTACGCCTTGTCTCTCTCAGTTAGGCTGCTCAAACGGCCAGTGATTGTCTCTGACATTACAACAGTGACTGCCTTACAGGCAAACTCAAACAACGACGAGGTAAGGGCCCAATGCAGCAATGATCCTGGTGATGATGTGCTACTTTTCACTTACAAGGAAATTCACAAATGTGGGGATCAATCCAGCAGTAAATGAACAGCAAAATTCCTACCCACCTCTGCCTGCAGTGCAGGACAGGTTGATTTCAACCCACCCATTTTAAATAGGTGATTTACTTATCTCTAGAACAACTCTATAGCTAAGCATAGAATTTATTTTTTACAGTTTATTGTATTAACAAGCAGGGAGTGATGTATTGTTCCCCACTAAATGAATTTTTATTCATGGTTTGTGCAATTTTGAGTTGAGATGGAAGCTGGAGCTCAAAGTCATTAAAACAATATTTTATAATTGTTTTCTAACAACTGGTTAAAAGATATTAGAATTTCTAGAAATATATGGAAAAGCTTACTAAAACATAGTATTAAAAACTAACAGATCTAGTAAACAAAGACAATATTAACTGTAGTTAAGGAGATAAAGCAGTTGTTTTTGGATCACACGTGCTCTTCAGGCATCTAAAAAATTAGTAGAACAGACTTTCACATCTATTTTTATTCACAGACCACAAGATGAAAAAAAGCTTTCCTCCTTCGTTTTTGAATGAGCTTTTCAACTCTGAATTACCTAGTTTCTGAATTAGGTAAAATAAGACAACTAAAATGGAGTCATTGTTCACTCTAAAAAAGTCTAGTGCTTGGTCAGATACCTCCATCAATTCAGTGGTTTTACTTTCTCTTAAACATTGGCAGGAAAAAGCATACTGCCTGCCTCTAATTCCATGAAAGTTATCTTTTTAGACTACTTGAAGCTTAATTCTTAGTACAGATGGTCATAAATGCACATTAAATGACAATGTTTTATTTTAAACCATTTAACATAATAAAATATTAATAATTGCAATAAATTTTTATCCATCCTGCTCCAGTGGCTTTTGGTTTTGCAGTGGAAAATCAGGCTTGCCAGCTAATTAATTCTTATGATTGATTGTAGTTATCATCATTGTCATACATTTTTAAAGCCAGCAGGGACCACTGTGGTCATTATTCTCATACGACATGCTATGTAACAGCTCAACAGACCTCATCCAACAAATCTCTTCCCCACGTTGATCCTCCTGTATCACTATCAAGCCATCTCATGGATAAAGCAAACAGCTCAAGCATCTTAAACATCCATTATTAGGCCTGTTTTCCACATCCTTCATCTTTCTGGTGACTGTTTCCCAAGTATTTTCCAAACGTCAACATCCTTTTGGAAATGTAGACTTTATACCAAGATACTGAACTAGAACAAGAGACTCCCAAACGATATGTGAAGAGGCTATAACATCTCCTTACTCCTATCTGTTATTCCCTTGCTCCCCATTCACAGTCTTGTGTGATAGCTATGGCCCTCGGAGCTGATGTTTAACTGGCTATCTGCAGTTATGCCCTAAGAGCTCATAAGAGCTTCTTAGTGTCACTTCGTACAGTCAGCTTGTAAAGTGTGCCCAAGGGTTTCATCTGGGGGTACTTCAATGACTAATTTTTAACAAAGAATGACTGACTTTGTATTTGACTGTAAATGGCTATCTACATTTGTTGATATAGCCCCTTTCCCAGAATAGTTTTTGCTATTTATAATTCACTAGGTTGCTAATAGGTTCCCACTTTCAAAAACTGGGAAATACATATGCACAGGTGAAGAGATTTGTTCAAGTGACACAGTGCAGTATTCATTGAGCTAGGCTTGGCTTAAAACAAAGGAATCTTGGCTCTTGTTTCCAAGTTCAGGTTACTGAATACACTGCCTCAAGCAAATGAGCGTGTAATAATCACTTCAACCCTTTCATCTGTTCAAGTGCAGATGAAGAAGAGGAAACAGCACAAAGATGCAGCATCAGCAAATTGGACTGGTACCTACTGCAGCCATGATGTTCATTTTACTGGTGCGATAAAGAACTGATACCCTTGCGTTTGCCCTCAGGTTCTGTTGAGAGGGCAAAAAGAGGCATTGGTCATTACCTTTCCACTACTGAACCAAAGCATGTGAACTCACTCATATGGATTCAGTATTTGCCCTTGAACTGGTGTGGGCTGCATTTGGCACTCTGCTTTTAGATCAATATATAACCCAGGCGTAATCTTATCTGGCAGAAACAGGGATATTGGGGGGAGGGGGAGGAACACAGCCTCTAGAGGTGAGGAGAGCAGCTCTTCTAAATGTTAATGGGTTAAGAATAGAAAGGTCAAATGCCTGCCTTATCAGAAGGCCCCGTGTGCAAACAGGCACCAAGCTGCAGCAATCAGAGCACGAGCTGGGTATAAATGTCAGGAGTTAGTTACTGTAGCTGTAAACAGAACTGGGAAGCCTCCCAAAAGCAGAATGGCGGAACTGGGAAACCTCCCAAAAGCAGAATGGCGGAACTGGGAAACCTCCCAAAAGCAGAATGGCGGAACTGGGAAACCTCCCAAAAGCAGAATGGCGGAACTGGGAAACCTCCCAAAAGCAGAATGGCGGAACTGGGAAACCTCCCAAGACACTTCTGGTTAATACAGGTCACTGGGAAAGTCCAACTGCCAAGACTGGCTGGAGATTACTCGAGTGTTATAGCTGCTGTGGAGCCAGAGATCACTTGTGAGCTGTGTGAAGGCCCCAGCAAGGGTACTGTGGAAGGATACCGCGAGTGTCAACAGAATGAGCCACTGTAGGAGGGGGTATTGAACGTGTTGTGTATCAAACATCCTGTGCTGGCAGAGCACTGCTCTAGATTGCTCTTGCAAGAGCATATCCATTCTCCTGGAATAAGGATATACGAGGATGGAGACAAAGAGTCCTTCCTTACCTCCTTGTAGATACCGAGAGCACTAAACGTAGCAGAAGCTGTATGAGGACTCTGTACAGAGGGTCTTCAACTCTGCTCTACAGTACCTCTTCGAGCATAATGCATAAAGGATTGGGATGGAATAAGAGATGAGGCAGCGCAGGAAAAAATGTATCTCCCTTAAATACTAATACAATTTTAGCCCTATTCTAATTAATCTTCTTATTGGCATCCAAGGAAAGAGGCTGAAAGTTGTATCACATTGGACAGTAATCTTCTTGCAGATACAAGCAATCAATTTGAAGCAAAAACGAAGTGTACCAACACGCACTGGTATGTAGAGTTACTCCATTGTAATATTGCGTGGGACCTATGTCTACTGTTTACCAGTGCTTTCAGTCTGGCACCTTTTGCCTGCAATAAGTTGTCAATAAAATTAATCAACCAACCGATTGGCATTCTCAGAAAAGATCGGCAGTGAGCAGCCATGTTTGAGAAGACTGCTGTTCCCTCTCTCCTGGTACAGGGGTTGCCCCAGGAGATGGCTACCAGGCTTTCGGAAACAGATACAGGATAGCTACCTGGCACTGTTCCCTCCTCACTGCAGAACAAAGAGCACCATTCTTGTCAGCCTGTTCCCAGCTGTAAACAACTATCAACAGATAGGGTTAATTACTGGTTAAAACACTGAGAAGGAATAATAACTACAAATAAAGCAAGACTAAATATATTCTATCCCACAAAAGGGATAAACAGGGTTTGTGCTCATAGCTCAGAGATCGTATTCTAACCATTAAATAGCTACTTTAATTGGTAAAGGTAGGGTTACATTTAAAAACAAAAAAGAAATGCACCCATATGAAGCCATTGCTCTCTGAAAGACGATTTTAGCTTAGTGCCTTCATGTTTGTTCCACAAAGTGACTACTCCACAGTTAACTGGACTGGCCTCTAACCCCAGCCATAGGGGACAACATCATAACCTACTTAAATTTGCAGGCTGCATCCGTTATACAGCAGAGGTCCCAAATGGGCACAAATGGCTTATTTCGTATACCAGCATTACTCAGCATCTGTTTATCCCACAGTCTTCTGCAAGCATCTGTTCATTCGCTGACATACATGCACTGCTCTTCTGCATTTACCAACCTCATTTTCAGTCTAGAAACTCTCTAGTTCATTCATTTGAAAGAACACAATATACAGCAGCGGACATTTTTCATACACATGGCATTACTGACTGCTGTTAACAGTTGCTGTTTCAACCCAGAAGCTACTGCATTTTCAGTGACAGCTCTGATATGCTGATGATTTGTCATGCTTTCTGGACTCTTTTGGGGGAGAAAAAGCCTTTATAAAAATGTAGGATTTCACCCTTTTTATTCACAGCAAGAATGACCAAACTGAGTCACATCGCAAAAGCTTCACATGGCTGACAGCCTCAAGAGATATAATATACATTCTGGAGAGCCATTACAGGAGAGAGAGTGTCTTTCCCATCTCTCATTTCTTGAGCTAAGAGTTTAATTCAACTTAGTTCAATTTAGGGAGTAAGGAATACAACCCAAGTCTTCCAGCAACATAGTGACATTTTCTGAGTCGCTACAAATTTGAATGAAATAATTCATCATCCCTGAATGAAGCTATGGAGATTCTCCTACAACCCCTTCTGTTTTCGTTATGTAGAAGGCAATTTTCAAAATGCTGCCTCAGCTTGGATGTTTATTGTGTGTACGTGTCTGCCTGCTACAAGTCCCCTCTATGCCTCTCATTGTGACATGGGCTGTTGTTTTCTTGGCTCTCAGTCACAGATGCCAACAATGTAAGAGCACAAGGGTATTACAGAAATACCAACTTTCTTCATCCCTGTTTAACATGTTCATATTTCAAAAGATGATTATATGAGCACATTTATTGCCGCTAAGACTGTTTAAATATTCAAAGGCATTGAACAACTAAAATGTACAGCCTAACATGACATTAAAAGCAAGTTCAGGAGAGACCATATGCAATTTTCTGACCTGTATTATTTCTATGCTGTCATCATTTTGAGGCATTTGATATGCTGCTTTTCGGTTTAAACCCTAGAATGGCATTTGAATTTTTACCATAATAAACTTTCTCAACAGACTTTGCATTTTCATTATTCTGTCCATATAAGCCACAAGGATATTTTTCCTCCCTAAATGTCCAGTCTGCAGGGAATGGTTGTGAAACTCCATTATTTCCAGGAATGGCTGGCAACCTACTGCTGTCTGTTCTTCTCAGTATTGCCTGTATTTTCCTTGTTTGGCTTTAAAAGCCAAACTTGGTTTGCAAAAATGTCTGGGTTTCTCAGTGCCAGAACTGAATAAAGACTAGAACAGGACAGAATTAGATGGTTTTATTATGCTGAAGAGCCATTAACTCACATTAAAGTCTGTAAAACAACAAGAGTATAAAACTGGAAATAGATGCTCAGCCTTAAATCCTATTACTCAGAAATTTTCCTAGACGTTACCAATAGACTTTCTAAGCTCCACCACCCTTACCAGATCCCTACAATCAAAACAAAGTAGATTTTTTTTTAAGTTATTAAGTACTTGGATTTTCATTATTCAGTAAAGTCAAAATAATCTGTAAAGAAAGGCAGCCTGAATTCTCCAACACGCGTGATGTCTGCCACAATTTGGTCTTCAATAGGCAGAGGTAAAGAACACAGACATCTATTCTCAGTTGCCCAGGAAAAGAATACACTCCAGGATATATGGTCAAGAAAGCTGGAAGATGTGAAAAAGATTCTGGATTATTCAAATCGTTTATCAGTCATGATGGTCCAAAAGTTATAATGGAAAACTCCCTATCTAAAGGTTATCTGCAGGACCACACTGTGATCTCAGCCACACACGGCAGTAGCTTCAGAGAAAGCAAGAGAATTACTCCAAATTTACTTTGGCAGGACCAAGATCAGAATCTGACCACATCCAAACAAAAACCAAACAATGCTACAGGCTATAAGAACAATCATCAGTAGATGGGGTGTAAAAACAATGAAGATCTCTGTGATTCTGATGCACTTCAGTGACTGAAAAGATTCCAGCCCTACTGTTCTTCCTCTCCAAAATATCTTGGGACTTCATTCTGCGTTCCTAACAGACAGCTCTAAAAATGTACCTAACAAACTCACAACTGCCTGAGCTTCTTCAGCTAAATATTCTCTTGCATTCAATTTGGGAAAGCCATAATGTATGGAGCAATGTCTGAGGCCTGCTTTCTGGGAAGAGGAAATCAACCATACACAATGTCAACCGAGTTCATTCCTAAATGCAAACCACATTGGGCTGTTGAGCACGATAATAAAAACCTGCTGACCTAGTTTCCTGCAGAACAAAATCCTCTGTCTTCCCTCCTCCCATGCCAAACCTAAATCAGATCTCCTTCTTTGGAGAAAGAAATTAACCCTTTGACTACCAAGGAAAACTTCAATAATGATCATTAACACTTATACAGTGTTTCACACCATAAGAATAGCATGTAAACAGCAATTGGTCCATCCCCACAGCTCTGCAAAAAGGCAGGATTATTAGAGGATGAAAGTAAAACACAGAGAAGGTCAGAGACCTCAGCAGAGTTCAACAGAGAACGTAAAATTTCTCTTCCTTCAAAAGGATTTTAAAGTGTGACGCTCCATGCTCTAACTACTTTGCTTGGTAACCCTTCTACATTTGCTCTATGCAAATATAAAACCTTCATTCATGATGTGGCAAAAAAATAACAGCACAGCTCAACTGCATCAAACCACTCAAGAAAGGACTATTGTTCCTCCCAAATTTTGCAATGTCAACTTACAAGTCAATTTCGGGTAGATGAGAGCTGACTGTATTTGTTCCAAGTGTTTGGCGAAAGCATTCACTTTTAATGGCTTCACTTCCTCAGTGATGCAATGTTTCATTTGAAGGGATGCCTGGAGGAACTTCAGAATGGACACAGAATGCAAAAATAACAGGGCATGTCACAACAAACTCAGCCAAGAAAATACAAATGGGAATTCTCTTGCTGTAGGATGCTTCAAAAGGTGGCCCTGGATCATGCTGCTGCGGAGCAGCACCCCACTGCAGTCAGCTAGAAGCATTCGGGAAGCCTCACATTCTAGACTGCTGAGAACACCTTTGCTGGTCCACACTGATACTGTCAACTGGAGGAGCTTTCAATCATCTGTCAAAGACAGTTTTATTAATGGAAAAAGTGGAGATAACAAACGCTGTGCCTAACTGCTATATAGCTTTACAGGCAGTCTTTTACAATGAGGTGGCCAAAGTGCAACCTGCAAGTGAAATTGCTAATGGAGCTCTGTACTGCAGCCAGAGCTTTCACCATTGTTAGAAGAAAGAAGACCCCGCAGTAAATACAGTCTCATCATGCATTGCTCCCTTATGAACTGAGATAGCTTTGCCAACATCCAGACAGTACCCCAGGACCTGAAACCTCTCCATCACTATACGCTCCACTGGCATCTGTCTCACAAGGTGCAGCACCCAAGCTCCTGACAAGCTACCAAACAGAAACCCCTTAAGGCAACATTTGAGAGCCTCTGCTACACAAAGCAGCCTAGTTTGCTAACATACCATTGGAGAAAAGACTGAAACAGGAAAGTGATGACTAATAGGCATGCTAGCAGTACCGTTTTACCTGCGAAGAAGTTACTGTCTCTGTCACTTTGTCAATCTGCAGGGAAGCTGTTAAGAGAGTACAGGCTTACAGAGCAAAGACAGCACTTAACATAGTGCACCCTTCAGGGAGTTTGAAAGTGAAGAACAAAGAACCTGGCTTAGATAGCTCTGCAAAGGCTGTCATAATTATGTCTATTCTCTGGATGCTGCACCTTCACAGGTAAACTCCATAAAAGCTTCTGCTCCGACTTTGAAATGAGGAAGACAAAAGTCTGAGTTCTCACAGACTTATTACTAACGTTGGTCAGAGTTAGAAATGTGATGATGGAAAAAAAACCATCTTATTCATCATATCTGGTCCCTAAGGGGTTATGAGCTGTATATGCTTATTTTATTGACACAAACAAGTTTTAGCTTCTATTGTCTTGCAGAGGAAGAGCAGGCTGAATTCAATTCTGGCTCGCACATCATCTGCGACTCTAGCCAAATCCCAGCCACACAACTTTTATTACTGGGAGGATGTCAGAGGCAAAAGACACAGCTGGATATTCAGATCCCAGACTGAGTTTTGCTGTGCTGGCAGTTAGACAAACCAGCTTTTGATTTGTATGTAAACAGAGCCAATCTGAACTGCAAGGTCATTAAGAGAAAACACATTTTACACAACATCCATTGTACAGTTGCTTTTCCAACTTTCCCCCTACTAACATTTTTTTAAACAAGACTTTGTCGTCTCTTGTTGACTGTTTCAATGACAATTTCTGGTCCTACTGAAGTCAATGGCCAACCCCCACTGATTTTGATGGGACCAGAAGGTGGCTCTGAGGAAAGAAAGAAATTAAGACGTCCAAGATTCTACAGCTCCAGTTCTACCACCTATGTGGAAGAATTGGGTTGATGTGGACCCAAAACATATGTTGTATAAAAACACAGAATTTGTAAGTCTATATCTTCACAAAAATTCCACTGAGTCTTTATGGTGTCTGCAGTCCTAACATTGCTATTCCTATGAAAAATAAAACTCTTCAATCAACATGAAAGTAACTAATCTCCTTTTATTACTCAGGAGTGATGTCCACAAAGCAAATATTTTTCTTCCCCCTATTGTGACACTGTCTTTTTATATAAAAAAGCCAGAAAGGTCCCCACTGAATGCCCTGCAATTATTTTTAGAAGGAGGTGAAATTCTTGGGAATTTCCTTCACCCCATGGTCCTGTCCCAAAGGCCCCAAGGACACCCTATTTCTGCAGCTCATCAACTCAACCCTTTGAATCTGCCATAGAAGGGGATGCTTCCCACTCATCCCTCAGGCACTGTATGCACTGCTTCCTATGTTCTCTTACTAGCTGCCAGCATAGGAGATGCCTTCTGACTTCAATGGGAATTTTGAAAATGAACTCAAGAAATGAGAATTATATTGCTGGCATTCAGCAAGACAGCATATCGTGGCATTTAAAGTGATCTGACAGCCTTTGACACTATGCCTTGTAATTGGAAACATTCTGTCCTTAATGAGCCTAATAAAAGCCTTGCTCCCAGGGCTCAGATATTGATTATTCCATAAAGTTTCTAGTGACTGTCTGAACTAGCAAAGTTAGATGAAGGGAACGGGAATAAACCAACAACTGGTTTTAATGTCCTGAGGCCCCTGGACACACTGAAACTTCTCGTCTCCCAGAGACTGAGGCAACTTCGGGGAAGTTACTGCAATTACCTCCAACTAAAGTGTGAGTACAGACACACACTAACTGCAGGAGCTACCTAGTACACCTAGGATCCTGACCTTTAGGAAAAACAGGAATTGATGTAACTGCACTTCCTAGACTGAATCCCAAAGGGGTTTTTGACCAAGAGAGGCTGCAAATCTCCTTCTGTTTTCCAGCACAGTAATTACCTGACATGCAGAAAATGCAAGCCCATTGCAGATGCAGATGGATGATGTTTCCAAACCATGTCATAGCCTCAGATCTCACAGCTTTATTTTAATTGAGGCACTCAACATTTTGTACTGTAGCTACAATTAAAATAAGATTATGAGAACACACAAAGAAACCACACAGTTCTTGTGAATAAGGCGTTAACGCCCAATCCATTATTGTAAGAAGTCTTTTAAGAGTGTTCCCAGTAGAAATAGGAATATATTTTCCCTGAGTAAGCTGGGAGGAATGCAGAGATTCAAAAGCTTAAGCTGAATCCATGCTAGATTTTTTTTTTGTTTGTTCCTCCTCTTTGATTAACTTACTGTGACTATTTGGTATAACTGTTACTCTTTAAGGAAAAGACTTGACCATTTTCTCTTCCTTGATAAAAGACCCCAGTCTGCCTATAACTAAGAGCAAGGCGTTTGCAGCTGCAGGTTAAAATGAGTGACTAACAGAGATATTGCTGGGCTATCAAAGCAGGGAACCTTCCAGGGTCAAAGGGGAAACGCCTGTCATTCTCCATTAGTTCCTCAGGGTGTCTGTTAGCAAAACACACTGTATTGTTCCACTGTGTAACTGGCAAAATAAATAGGTTGTTATAGTTTGTCATGTTTAAAAGGAGACTCTTGGGTATAACTGTTGAAAATAGCTTTAATCTAATGACCGTATCTTTCTATGTCAGTAGCTTACTAGCCTCATGAAGAAAGTCCACCCGAAATATTTTAATATGAAACCCTGAATTTTATGCTGGAAACCAGCAAACCCAAAGACACTTCCTTCTGGGTGGACACAAGTGGTCTAGTTACAGATATGCTCCAGTCAGCATATCTGTGTTACCAGGAGACAGCAAAGCTGGGACATGAACCACCCACAAATTCAGGATGGGTCATTGAAGCTTTCTTTGCTCCAAAGAAGATGCCTGTCTAACATATGTGGGGGACTTTTAAAAGCCATTAATAAAAGAATAGTAAAAGGCATTTCTGAAGGTATGAACTAAGAAAGAACAAAAAAACCCCCAGAACTTCTAGTGGATTTCCCTGTTCTAGTGCATTTCCCTGTCTTCAGCCCTAGCCAGTTTTCCCAGACTCCTGAAACACAGCTATTATGCACAGCCTTATTTCTTCTCTTTCTATCAGCTTACCAGTGCTGATGTTTTTTAAGTCGAATCAAACTTGCATCAGCTTTGGGGGATGGCTGGGATCCCTATTCTCATATTTCATGTTTTGAGATCAGTATTTCATGCTTTTTATGCTGCTAAAATAATCTTGAGCATTAAAAGTATAAATCTCAGTATTTTGATTTTTGCTTAGTATTTTGATTCGACTTCCATAAAGACATTTTGTCCTTTAGCAGTACTCCTTCACTTCCCCCTGCATTTATTCAGAGCCCTTGGCTTCTCTGGCCAGACTCCTGCTCTTAATCAAACCCTGCTGTGACTTCACTGATGTTGTTTGACAGGTCTCTGTTGACATCTGAAGGAGAATCCTTGAATGTTTTGAAAAGGACCATTGCTCATTGCTCTACAGAGGTAATCTGGGGGACATGCCCCTTTAGCACTGAAATGATCATTTCCCCTTTCACCACAGACCCTTCCCCCTTTTTGCACAGCAAGGAAGTTAATTATGCTAGAAAGCTGAGAAAGGACCTGGTTCACAGAAGCCCCAGGGAAACAAAAGGGCAGATTTCCTTATTGAGGAAAATATCTAACTTAGGACAAAATAGCTAAACCTAACACTGCAATACAAGCCTTTGTTTCAGAAAGCAGCTTTCCTGGAGGGCAGAGAGACATCTCAATCCCCAGAAGAATTTCCTCTTAAATTATTGCATAAAGGAACACATAAAAGCAGAAGCTGGAAGGCAGACTTTGATATAAGCCTGTTTATAAAGTGTTCTGATGTCCTAAAATATCAGCATGAGCTGCCATGTGGTAAGCATTTTTCCAAAATTATCTGTTTATTTAGTAATATTTTTAAATAAAAATAGGTGGCCAAATATTTTATTGTCTTCTCGGAAAGAAAACAGTTTAAATTTCAAGAATTATACTAAACAGGAGTGAAATTTGGCTATAGTGATTACATAAACATCAAGATACCCACCTGACTGACAAAGGCTTCATGCCTTCTTGTAATGATAAAGCGTGTTAGTATTCAGGATGACTATGAGTATGTTTGACTGATTCAAAAGATGTAGGTTGATTTCCCTGTAATACACACTGAATGTGCGACCAATTTACATCTAAGATTTTCTGGTCCCACAGATGCCATTCTTAATTAAGGAAAATTCTGCAAAAAATAAGGACCTTTACAGCGTTGCTGGGATAAGTAAGATGAAAAGAACCCCATCACTCGCTACTGAAATATGCAGCTCTTCTAGAATAAAGCATGGCAGCAATTTTAACCAGCACATAGATCAGCTCTTTAGAATTAGCAATAAAATAAAATGTCAAATTATACTACCACGAGGAACTCAGGAAGACAAAATGTAACTAATTACTACAATTATTTCAGCAGAATTAAAACTATTAAATACTGATCCCAAAATATGAAATATAAGAACAGGGAAAGGAGAAACATCGGGGAATAATATCACCTTTCTGATCAGAAACACATAAGATAAATACATTTTAAAAAAATCCCATTCAGCAAGATGACACAGGTCTGCAAATGAGTGAGTCAGAAACTGGTATGAAATCACTCATAGCTTTGCCGCCAGACTTTACTGAGGCCAGAATTTTATCTCTGCACTTCTCCTGGTGCCCTCAGTTTTCAGGCAAGCTTTCTTAACTGCAGTACATATTCTCACTATATAGCTTGCATCTTCAGCTTTCAGGCGCTTAGCACCCTGCACTCGAATCAATAAAGCCATCAACGAACCACCTAAGTACAGTAAAACCGAACTGGATCAATGGGATATACTTCTTAACTGTCTGTATATATGTTTCTAAATTCTAATAAAAAGGTTCAAATTTCCAGTTACGTATTTCATTCTCTGAAGGGTCTGAGTGTTTTTATATCTTTCTGATCATCACAATCAGACACACACACTATTTATTTAAGGATATATTTCTCCCGTGACCTTACAGACTCACTTCTCTGACGTGGAGAGCTCGTGGAAGGAAGTTCATTAGAAGTTAAACATGAGGAAGTGCAATAAAGCCTATTTACCTTGTAGGGGGAGAAAACAAGCCCAACAGCAAAGAATTATTATATGAAAAAAAAGAAAAAAAAGAATTTGAGCCTCTCTGCAGCCTCATAAAAAACTTGCAGATAGCCTGTGATTCTGCAGGGGCAGATGTCCTCTCTGCTGTGCACTGTCTAATCAGAGCCCTTTTGGACTTAAGTGAAATAATAATAATAAAAAAGCAAATGGAGTGCAATTTCCATGGAAACTTGGAAACAGATGTAACATTATTTGCAGTAAGCCTTTGTACCGTGAATGGAAAATTTTCTAGTTTACACAAATCTCGGCTATTATTTTCTTTGCAGTGCAAACTTGGGCCAAATATTTTCTGTCATATTAGAGATGCAAATAGTTTTACTTTCTGTCCAGTACAACCATGCACAAAAGCTTCAGAAGCTGCAGTAAAATGCCTGATATTTATCTTTCCATGAACCCAAAACAGATATTAGAAAAAAAAGAGTAATTTGAGCTTCCTTTTTGCTTGTTCTCTTCGGAAAGTGAAAACAGCTTAGAAAACATCTCCTGTTCACATGTTATATTACAGACTAGTAGACAGCCAGAGCATTGGCAGATGTGCCCAATGTTAATGGGAGCTTAACTAACTCTTAATATTAGATCAATTAGATACCAACTCCTGGTTTTCCATATACCATGAGAAAGAGCTTTCTAGCTCAGGAGCATGTATTCACAGATTACTTACTTACCGATAAGCTTTCTCAGCTGTAAGTAAAGTCACCACAAAGTACACTTACAAGTCCAAAACCATGGCAATGACTTGTGACCTGATAACTGGTTTTGGAGACTAGAGCACCTTCATCTCACTGTGTTCTCAAGACCAGACAGAGCAACAACCAAGAAAACGTTGCCACATCAAAGAACAGCACCCAAAGCAGCTCTTACGTGAACATTTTTTCTCTTCACATTGCTACTAAAGCATTCTTTTCTGCATATTCTAAAAGAGAAGCGAAGAGAAACCATCTCTGTGTTTTATGATAATGCAGGACTCGCTTTTTACTTGTTTACAAGCTCTCCTCTTGCCAAGCTGAACCTTCTCTTTGCCACACATCTCAAGTGCAAATCAGTTACTCAGACTTGTTCTTCTCAAGATGGAGGGAGTTCTGCCCTGCTCTGCAAGTACTCATGTCCTTTAAGTGGATCATTTGCCCATACATTACCTGAGCAATTTAAACTTTAAGCTAAATCTGGCAGCGAAGTCTAACACATGCCTAAAGAACAACAGAACTTTTGGTGAAAATGGATGTCCCTTTTTGTTTGCAGTGCAGCCAAATGCTTTATAAATTAGATCCTTCTGCCACCACAGAAATGTCCAGCATCTGACATGCCTACTATTTTAGACGTACCATTGTAGCAGATTCGTCAGTTGAGTTAGTCTGTGTTTGCATTAGAGGTATCTATACCATTCATATTTTAGCTGTGCTTGTTTTACCTTCACTGCAGATCTGTAGAACTATACCAGTCTTTGTGAAAATTAAGCTGGTATCATGGCACAGTAGATAAAACAAATTATCTCTCATCTTTACAGCTACAAAAAGTCCATTGTTGCAGCACATAAGACAATAAAAATGTACCAAAAGCACAGAGTTTACATTACCATTTATATCATTAATGAAGTGACTTTTATCTTACATGAGTTTCAGACCCCACTCTCTTGCTACTCCTCCCTCACCCAGCACCTGGAATAATTGCAACAGTACAGAAATTAACTTTGAACAATACAAGTCCTAGTTCTGAGCTGGGCTGCTCCAAGTATTAAGCCTAGTGTGAGAATGGTAACAAAAGCGGACGGTAAAATTTTTCTCTCTTAAAAGCAGCTGTTCAGTTGGTGTAGTGTTGGAGCTATGATAATTACATGACAGCTCAGGGGACACCTCTGCAAACCTGGTGCCTGCCCTGTACTTTTCACAAGTAGGAAGAGTCCAGTGCTCTAATCTAAAATAATCTGGAAAAGGCTGTCTGCACGCCCATCTGCTCACCTAAAGTAACTGGGTGCTTCATGGTAACGCATGCCCCTTTCCACTCCTGGACATGCGCTCTACAGCAAAGAACTTTTCTGCGGGAGATTCATGTGTACCTCTAATCTCTATGGCTGAAATGTGGGTACAGTTTGGGACCATATTTGTGCAGAAGATTTGAGTTGTCTTTAACTGAGGTAACAAACACAGTAACAACATCCAACACCCGCTGAAGAATCCGTGCAAAGCAGTTGTCTGATAGAGACTGAACTAGTCCTGCCCTAGGAATCCTGACTATACTTGAGAGAGTCATTGTTTAAGGCAAGGAACTGCTTAATAAGGAATTGTTCTTTAACACAGATTTCATCACAGGATGACTGACTAAAGCTTTCTCTTTACAAGCTCACACACTATTCAAAATGTCACGTTGATTTTATACCTGCCTGGCCAAGTGAGATTACAGAGCAAGTCAATCACCTTGCTTTTCAGATGTATTTCCCCTTTTACATCTTGAAAATTCTACTCACTCACTTGTAGATCATGCAAAGAAAGAGGAAGCAGCATGACTCAGCTCCACACTACAATGGCTGGAGCAAATCCAGACCTAGCAATCCTTTGGGCTTTCCATACCAAAATACAAGTCTGCAGCTTGGATAATGTAAAGCATCCAGTGTTTGTATAAGAAATGTTAGATGGGCAGCATGCAGCTGCAGTCCTTAAACAATGTGCTAGTTCTTTACATTGATGGAAAATTATCTTCTGAAGAGTTACAAAGGGAACAAAAAAGCCAAAGGGCTCTGATCTTAAACAGTGCCTACGGAAGACAAAATGCTAAAGAGGAACAGCCTCCTGAACTGTATTCTGTAGACATGAATTTACATGGAAATCTAGTGGTAGATAACGTATTAATTTAGTAAGTTTCACATCATGCCATACTGGCAAATATTTTTGTATAATCTGTAAATTACAGAAGTCATAACAGAGGCATAGGAAAGCTACTGACCTTAAGGAATCCAGGAACTTACTCAAAGTTTCAAGAACCCTGAGTCCCAGTGCTTTGTCGAAACCACTGGAAAATAGTACTCTAAAAATTAGTTACTCTAAAAATTCAGTGTCATCTAGAAATTATTCCTGATCCTCTACCATGTTGCTAACACCTGATCCACAGATGTTTTTCATAAAGAGCATCCACACGGTGAGTTATTGCAGAGTAAATAATGCACTGTAAACACATTTAACTTCATTGTATAAACAAGCTCTGAGCAAAATTCAGCAAGAACTTCAGTTCACTCACTGAATGCACAACAAAGTTAGACAATTTGATGGTTATCTCACAGCAATCTAACCTCAGAGATAAAGACCTCAAATCTAAACCTGTTTCTTAGAATGACGTTGTACATTCTAGTCCATGCCCAGAAGCTCTGGGCAATGGGATGGATCTGTCTTTTCAGGCACTGCATTCACTGGGGGAAATTATGTATCAGTCATTACTTAGATAAATATGTGTAATACTAGCAACAAAAGTAAGAGAGAGGCATGATCCAAGCTATTTCTCTGAAATGGCCCTCACCTTCCTACAGAGCAAACCAAAGTATTACTTGCAAAAAGCAGTTCTCTGGACTGTGTACGCTGGGGGATGACTGAGCAGTATCAGGCAACTTGCATCACATACTAACCAACTTCACATTGCGTTAGAGGGTGAAAGGCCAGTAGGCTTCTGGGCTCTGTGTTAATTTCAAAAGATGGTTCATTGAGCAGACTTTACGCTTAGCAAAGCTTAGCAGTTTTTTTCCTTATCCCTCCCCAAAATATTTTGGGCATTGTCATATGATTGTACTACAAAACTTGAAGTTATCCAAAACCAGTTCTTGAGAAGGGAACGGAAACATCTCTTTTCATTCCAAAGGAAAAACAACTCCTATGCTGTTTTCCTAAGTGAACTGAAAACTTGGAGAGAAACCTAAAGCTAAAAAAAGCAAAGAACTCAAGAAGATTCATATTCTGGACTGTGGTTTCTGTTGCCTGAGCTTAAGGGAAAATATGTTCATGGGAAAAGGGCCTGCGTGGAGCCAGATTCTTTTTCAACTCTGACTTTTCTAGTTGGTGTGGCTTTAAATCAATACGTTGCTATTAAAGTTACTTCTTCATAAACAAAAATATTCATTATGGATTGTATGACAGTTGTTTACAATTGAAACAACCACTTGTACGGTGTTTCCTAGCAATCACGATCTAGTTCAGCTCCTATCAACCCCAGATAGACAGCGACTGGGCAATTTAAGAGGCCTTTACAATGTTAGTTCTGAGTTTCACTCATTCAAAGTGTTAAATCACCTTGCCAGAAGAGAGTTCCTGAATTAATCCCAAAACAAGTAAGTGTCAGCTTTATCACCTACCTTTGTATCTACACACAACTAAAGAAAACAACATCACACCTTAGAAAAACAGAAATCTTTCATGGCCTAATTTGAAAGAATCTTACTGTCATGTTATTATGGACTGTCTTTAGTACTGCAATTCACTTTTGTCTTTAGCCAGGACTAAACCAGATTATAAATATAATAGAATTCCACACTAACCCTGTAAAGACTAGCCTACAGACAAACCTGCCACCGGCAATTCAGAGAATTTGTAATTGTGTAACACTGCAGCAAGTGTAACAAAACGTGACCATGCTGCCCAAACCGACTGTGCCAGACCCTAACAAGTATGGTTATCAGTATTCTAAATGCTGTATCAACAGAGCTTAACCTAGGGATTATGATCCCCATTATACACTTGAATTGTCTTCTGCTTTAATTAGTTATATTAAGAGTTAACAAAAATATCTAATATGGTCATTTTTGAGATTCCTCAAGATTTAGAATGATGACGACTATTTTGAATGACATAGTATGCTTTCACTGAACTTTAAAGTGAACTTCACCCCCTATGTAAAAACTGCAATGAAATTATGCTATAAAAGAAAACCGGTTACCTGTGATCAAGGACTGTTACATCGGAAGCAGGAATCCCCAGAAGAAAACAACTCTGTTCCAGTTCTTTCTTGCGAATCTCTCCTTGATTGTAATAATTTCCTAAAAATAGCAAACACAGCAACACTGTCTAACTTAGTTTAGGTTAGCTTGGAATTAATTCCTCTTTTCTTTCTCAAAGCATTAAGCGTGAGCATCACACATTAAATAAAAGGGCATCATCTGAGGCACAGACACATTGCAGGGGACAAAATCCATAGCTTTTGAGCAACACCTGGCTTAGCTCAGGGTAAAATGCTGAGGCAAAGTTCTGCCCACCTTGACTACATTCCTCACGTTTATGCACTGAGTGTGGCTTGCAGCCGTTCATGAGCTTATTTGGCAAGGCCATCAGAAATTGCCATGTCTAATCAGATCAGTGGTCCAAACAGCCCAGTATCCTCATCCTAAGAGTGGCCAAAGTTGAATGCTTCTGCCAAAGACACAGGAGACCTTCCAAACAACAATTCTGGAATAACCCACTTGGGAAACTGCTTCCAACCACCTGTTTGATTATCAAATGTCTTATTCCTTGAAACATCACAATTTCTAGCTCTTCTGAGTTTTTTGTTTGGGCTTTTTGTTTTATTTTGGTATATGCCCAATCCACTTCTGAACATTGCTAAATTTTTAGCAAGATTTAGTATCTCTTTTGGTGAATTCCATAGGCTGATGTGCTGGTTTTGGCTGGGGAAGAGTTAATTCTCTTCACAGTAGCTAGTATGGGGCTGTGTTTTGGATTTGTGCTGGAAACAGTGCTGATAACACAGGGATGTTTTAGTTACTGCTGAGCAGTGCTGACACAGAGTCAAGGCCTTTTCTGCTTCTCACCCCACCCCACCAGTGAGCAGGCTGGGG
>NW_008795131.1:1481793-1485835 GCF_000699145.1 Aptenodytes forsteri | reverse complement strand
GGGAGTGAGCGAGCGGCTGGGTGGTGCTCAGTTGCCGGCTGGGGTTAAACCACGACAGCTGACCATGCTTTGCGGGGAAAAAAGAGAGTCTTCTAATATGCCTATACATGGACTAACTGCTCACACATTTTCTGAATGGAAGTCACCAATATACTACAAAACAATTGAGCAAGATCTTTTCATAAACACAAGAGAAACTGCCTTTGCAGTGAGGTGACTGAAAGTTGTTACCACTGGCAAATTTCCAGGTTGTCTCTGTGAAAGAGGTTAGTGGGATCTTAGTCCACTTTTTTTAAAAACAAGTATTCACAACAAATCAGTAATAATTAATCTCCTTAGGAAGAGCCAAAGAGTCACTCCTCCTTCATGCTGCCGTGAACTCCCTCCTGTACTCTTAACAGCATAGGCCCACAGAGCCAAGCTGAACAGCAAGTCCAAAGTACTTGGAACAGGGTTGTTGAGATAACACATGGAAAGCCTGTCCCACGGGGTATTCTTTAAGTGATTAAAGTTTATAGTATATTCTGGGCCACTTCTAATGAGCAGTAACTGTCATATCACACTAGGACACTGCAGTAGAATACAGTGATGGAACTAAAAGGATTTGAAGAAATGAGGAATTCCATCGTAACAATCTCTGTTTTGAGACAAAGGTTTCTCAGAAGTCTGCATCATTCACAGAGGAAATTCAGGCAGAAACTAGTACGGCAAGATTGCAAAGAACTTACAGAACTAAAAGAAGAGAGAAAACCTAATTTAGATAAGGCATTTGGGAAAAGTTATAACAGACTGAGACCAACAACTAGCAGGGAAACGGGATCCATTATCTTAAAACACTGCCCCCTTCTTCACTGAATTATTTTCTTCTCATCTTGCCCTGACATTCCCTTATTTTTTCTTGGCATCAGCCATGCAAAGTCCATGCCAGAGCCACGATGGCCCCTTCCAGAACGTTGCCCTGTGCAGGGCAGTACTTGCAACCCAATTTTAACTTTGAAGCAATAAAATGAAAAAAATACAGCTGAGTATTAATGTATGATTCAAGTCTGTAGTCAGCTGTCTTGAATTACGCTAGAACTTTTTATTGTTGTGGGTGTGAGTCATCTAAATCTAGCGTTTCTCTCGAGCAGTGTTGCAATTCGAGCCATCACTAGCAAGCTTTGTAAAATTTTCAAAGAGGGAAAGAGTAACTACAAAAAAAACCCAAACTCTTCTTGCAGGCTGTGAGTGAATGGCTTTAGGAGACTATGACAATGATTGTCTGTGGGTTTGCCGAGGAACACGTCAGCTTGGTAGCCTGCAGCTCAGATTGCAAGTTCCGGCTTCAGCAAAATTAATTTAAGTGTGCACCTTCACTAGATGGATTACATGAGTACAGCGGGACTTATTTTAGACTGATTTTTTGCAAGGCCATTAACGACACTAGTGTTTTAAGATAACATATCTTTTGCTGCAATGCAGTGTAATAGCTGACTGCAGGTGATGTTTTATCCAAATAGTACCACTGTTCCCAAAATACCTAACTTCTGCTGAATTCAAAGGAACGGATCCACGTTCCACAGCTTGAGAAATGTGTCAGGACATCAGGAATATATAAATGCTAACAAGAAAAAACAGGCAGCTATTGAGAGCAAAACCAGCTGAATCGCTGACGCTGCTGGACCTCATCCATGAAGCACTCACAATAGAGAGTCAGCTACTACAGAGAACACAGCACGTTTATACCGAGTTATTATTTCAACTGAAGATTATTCAGTGTGGAAAAGACTGATTTTTTTTCACAGTGCTGTAATTCTAATTCATTTTAAGTCATTTTGATTGATATCTGAAAACTGCAAGTACGACGGTTTCTAAGTAATGATTTTGTCTCAGCATTACAATTTGCAGAGTCTTTGATCAACTCACTTGTCATCATCAATCATACAAACAATGAGAGGATGAACCGTCTGAATTGCCCAAAAGACTAATAAGAGGCACAGAAAAATCTATTATCTCAGTGAATGCACTCCTCTGTGTGCTGCTAGTTCCGTTACGAAGACATGCAGGAGAGTACATAGAAGGCAGTGTCAAACACACTGAATGTTTCATGTCACTGAATCAGGAGTAAAGAAAAAAGAAAAATTAACAAAATAAACAGAAACACAACACTACTTTGGAAAGTTCTCTAATAGCAGGAGTGTATTAGTCCCCAAAACTGAAATGGCAGAGTTGCACTTCAGTAATCTCTCCGTAGCTGTGAAAAAGCCAAATGGTATCCACAGACCTTTGTCCCTCAGCAAAGACAACTGAAAGCTCTGCACTAAATCTTGAATGGGAGGTATACAGCGATCAGTAAAGCCATTACACTGCTGGACTTCAACAATAGCTTAATCCCCGTCTTCTCACCTAGACCGTCTGTTATGACAGAAAGCTTTGAAAACAAAGAACAGAAAAGTTGGCAGTGAACTAGCTGGAGCTTTCAAAAACACAGAGGGCCCTTTTCCCAAATGTAAGTAGCTGTCAGTGTAAGATGTAAATGTTTGTACCCTCAGGTATTCCTCTCAACAAACATAAAAAAAAGATCTTTAGTTTTCACCACTGGCTCATGGATTCTGGTATAGCAGTATGGTTTGAAAGATCAATTAAAATGAGGTTGTTTCTTATGCACAAAAAACTGAACAACGTAATAACTGATTAGGTATCAGTTCTGCAGAAAAAAAAAAAAATCTGGAGCTTTAGTAGATCACAAGAAAAACACAAGACAAGAGTGTCACATGCTGTGAAAAATCCTTGTCCTGGGAAACAGTGGAGCCTGTAAGAATCTTTCCATTCTGTTCAGCCCCAGAAAGGCCTCAGTGGGAGTACTGCTTCCAGTTTTTGATCACTGCACTTCAAAAAAGACATGAACCACCTAGAAGAGTCCAAAGGAGAGTGATGAGAATGATCAGAGGTTTAGAAAACATGACCTACGAGGAAAGATGGCAAGAAACAGGGTTGTTTAGTCTGGAGAAGATAAGACAGAAGGGGCAGATAACAGTCTTAAAATATGTAAGAGGCTGCTACAAAGGGATACTCCGATTTCCATGTCCATGGCAGATAGGAAAAATAAACAAACAAGCTTAAAGTACACCAGTGATTCAGGAAAAAAGTGATTTGAAGAAAAGCTAATGCAGCACTGACACAGACCGCACAGGCTGAGGAACCTCCCCGGAGGTTCTGAAGAACAAACTAGACATTTGTCTGCAGCAAATGAAGACGCATTGATGCTGCCTTCGGGTCGACTGATGGACAACACAACCTCAGGTTCCCTTCAGGCCTATTTTTCCATGTTTGGACTGTTATGCAACTGCTATTTTTAGATGTGTTACAGTGAATGTATCATTATGACATTAAAACTGGATCATCCAAGCAAGTCCTCTACAAGACTGAATTACAAGAAGCCGAAAGGCCGTGCTAAACAGTGCCTTTTGACAACCAACCGACTGACGCCTCCGCACAGTTTGAAAGTACCTCAGTGCCGCAACAGGAGATGGGATTGTGAAACCACTGCGCAAGGTTCAGGTGTGGAGGGAGATTTTGCTGCTGATCGCAGCTGCTGAAACTCTGCAGAAAGCAACATTCTGACCAAAGCCACCCACGCGCGGCAGCGCTCTGGGGCGTGCGGGACCTTACGACAGTGCGCCGTGACCCCGAACCACGCCGCCGAACCGCAGATGGATGGCACAGCACCTCCTCCGCTGCATGCGTATTTCACAGCGGTGCCACGCTGTCATGGCAGCACAGGCCTAGAGGGCTCCGAGGTTCAGCACTGCAATGACATCACGTGTGGCGTCACGGTGACATCACGCGCGGTGTCACAGCTGAGTGGGTGAGTGGGGTCGCCCCACGGTACAGCCACCGCTCCCTTCTCTGAGACACTGACACGTCGTCATAGCCCGGGGCTGACGTCACAGCGAGCGGCCACACGTGGGAAGGCATCATGGCAGCCTTCCCATGACGTGACGGGCGGGAAGCCCGGCCTCTAGGGGCGGCCGCGGTGGCACCTCGCGGGTGGGCGCCCCGC
>NW_008795131.1:1479984-1481375 GCF_000699145.1 Aptenodytes forsteri | reverse complement strand
AAACGTGCCCCGGCTCCGCTTCTCCAGGGCTGCCCAGGAGGAGGAGGGGCACACCGGGAGGCCTCCCGCCGCGCTGCCCTCGCCAGGCTTGGCAGGGGGCCCAGCGGGGCCCCGCGGGCGGGGTTTGAACGGCGGCCGTTCCCGTTGGGGAGAGCCCTCATTGCCCGGGCCCCGCGGCGCAGCAGCTGACCCTGCTGGTACGTTAAGAAATAATAACTAACAGTGACAAAAGTTGAGCTTTTCAGCGTGTAGTACCTTTTTATCCCCGCGCTGTACTGCTGTGGAAGAGACGCGGGTTAAGGGAAACCTCAAAAGCAGGGCAAGAGGAGCTTATCTTCAGACACGTTCTGCTACCTGCCAGTCTGCTGGCTATCCCCAGCGTGGCTGCAAGGGAAAAAAAACACCGTTTGGGTACGTCTTAGAAGTGAAGTCAACCATTGGAGAAGGTTGCAGAGCAAAAGGAGACAGGAAGTAGTAAAATAAACATGGAAAAGGCAACGAGAGACGCGATGGCTTGGAAACTTTGCTTTTCAAGACAAACAGGCAATATGGAAGACAAGTGTATTGTCAGCAATGGTGGAGTAGGTTAGCCGGGTAGGTTTAAAGAACAAAATGAGGAAAGCAATTCAGAGGAATTCAATATCTGAAGAGCAGCTAACGCCTCACGAAATGTATCCCCGACTTGTCTTCACAGACTTTTATTTGGGCACTTTAACTTCCAAGTGAATAGAGGTGGTCATCGGGCATCTGCTGGGATGAAGACTGCAGACACTTCAGCCTGGAGATGCGTCATGTCACCTCAACGTAGCACTTACCAGAGTGGGAACTCAGCTACTGTAATAACTGCACACTTAGTACCATGCATGTTTTATAAGTAATCCCGTTTGCCACAGGGTGAGCCCCTGCTTTATTAGTCTTAATAAAAAATTGTGTGGACACACATCCCACAGATGTGGGATACGACTTCTCGTATTTAATGGGAATTGTAACAACAATGAGATAATTTAATCTTGCCTAATGGTATCTCTTTTTTTCCCCATAGTAAACCTGATAAGAGATTCATTTGTGATCTTAGCACACCTGGAATTACACGTTTGCAGGTAAAACGCCATGCAGGTTTGAAATACCTTATTGAAAAAGCAGGGAACGATTTACATACTCTTCATTCGGGGGGAGGAATTAAAAGACATTTGAGATTTTAAACCTCTCTCACATTTTTCAGAAGTCATTCAGAGGCAGAGGCACGACGTCACCGACAGCGCGGGAGTCTGACGGGGCCCCGGCGGAGGCGCCGCAGCCCGGGGGGCGGGAAGGGCACGGCGGGGGCTGGGCGCCCTTCGGGCGATGCTCGGGGCCCGGGACGGGTTCCCGACACCTCCCCCCCTCCCCCC
>NW_008795131.1:1478930-1479180 GCF_000699145.1 Aptenodytes forsteri | reverse complement strand
GGAGGTGGGCGGATCAGGTGTGGGCTGGGGCGGGGGGTGCCCGGTGCCTGCGGGTTTTTTTTTCTCTATTTACGCTGTTTGTGTGCGGGAAGGTCCGGAGGGGACGGTGGGGCGGGGGGTGGCCGTGAGAGATGGCCCTTGTGGGGAAGTTTTTGGAGAAATCCCAGAGCATCTGTGTGTTGGGTGTTCATCCCTGTCCTGTCGGTAGGAGAAGTGCAAGTTAAAAAAAAAAAAAATTAAAAAAAAAAGG
>NW_008795131.1:1450630-1478894 GCF_000699145.1 Aptenodytes forsteri | reverse complement strand
AAATTTAAAAAAAAAAAAAATTAAAAAAAAAAAGGCTAGTTCTTCAAAATCTGCCACTTGGACGCTCGGCCAGGAGTGCGTTAGTTTCTGAAGATGTCCTGCTTTCAGAGCTCGCTTGTTGGAGGTGCATCGCGGCCGCCTGCTCCAGCCCCACGTTGAGGTTGTCAGTGGTGGGGAGTTGTTGCTGATGCTGACGCTGAATTATTCATGTAGGACCTGTAAACATCCCCAGCTTCTGTCATCTCTGGGCTGCTGGAGGGCACAATGGAAGTGGCTTTTTCTAGAATTATTCTGACTTGATGGTAAAGAACTTTGTACGTACTGATTTTTCTCTACTTAAAAAAACCTGTGGGTATCAAGTCGGTTGCAGTTAGGCAAGATTCTAGATGGACGCATGTGCTGTTAGTGTTACACAGGCTCAAGTAAGCAAGTAGGTAGTCTGAACAGTCTATTGTTGTCCAAAACCCGTTTCTTCTTGTTTCACAGATACGGCCTTAACAAGCATATTACCTTTTCATGACTGTAAATATTGGTATAACCTAAGAATAATAAAAAAAGAACAACTTATTACAATGAGAAGGGGATGTCTAGTTCTGAAGATTTGGTTTTGTGGCAGCATTCTTGTATTATGCAGTATTTTTAGGTATAGCACTATGGTTATGAACTCCTAGAGCTCAGGTAGGGATTTTTATCCTACGCAGTGTGATTTGAGGGGAATTAAAAAACGGTGTTATTTTAAAAAAACTTTACTATTGTGGTAAGTAGGATGGCCATGGGCACAGCGTAAGCACCTGAATAAGTGTACACATAGCATTGTGTCACTGCACATGAGGACCGTGCAGATCTGTTGCAATTTTGCACTGGAATTGTATTCTGCACAATGTTGTTATTCCTGATTAACTAAACAACCTTGACATTTGGAAAGGAAGTATGTAACATTTTAAGTGGATTTCTAGTTAGCTGAAATCTAATGTCTTGTGTTGGGGGGGATGAAAGACCTTCGCGCTTATCCCAAGGATTCAAAAGTTCAGAGGAAACAAGCCAACTACAGTGACCCTTTTTGCGAAAGCATGGTTAATTTTTTCTTGACATCGCTTTTCTACGCGATATAATATAGCCTGCTAAGGAAAAATGTTCTGTTGTGCTTTATGTGCAGTATAACTTACCTATTTGAAATGTACTGTTTGATATTGGTCACTAAAGTACCTAAACTTGTTACTGAAACATAGGAAGGAGCAGCATTTTGGAATCTTCTTTCTAAGAGTTATAATGCACATTTTTTTAACGTGTGGAGAGGATATTACAAGCGTTTGCTTCCACAAGTGTTACTTCTCTCTGGCTTGTTGGTTATTGTATGAATCAACAGAAGTAACTCTCCAGATTGAAGTTACATGCACAAAATCGGAGGATATTAACTTTTCTACATTGTGCTGCTGATGATTTATTTTAAATACACTTTATCTCCTACAGCACTCATTTTAGTTGCTCTTTCTGGGCATATGTGTTTTTCATTGTGATCTAAAGGGATCTAGAAAACTCTCTCAAAAACTGTGGTAAAAGTAGGGACAGACTCTAAAGCTTCCTTTCGGTTTCCCCCCTCTAGTCCCCTTCCACAGTTCTTGTGGTTCTCTATCTGCATCTTCTAAGTTATTTCATTTTTCAGTTACAGCATGAGTGAGAGATGCTCACAGGGAAGGGAACCTGACTTTACTTCAACTACTGTTAAATGCATAAAAGTAACTGAAAAAGTCTTCTGTAGTAGAGAGAAAGATTTTCTTTTTTTCCGTATTATGTTCCTAATACTGGCATTTAACTTACTCTTTCAAAGCTGTCAGACAAAGTTGCGGTGAAGTGTTTTATTCCTCTTCTTTTACACTTGCCTCGAAAATGGTTTTAATGAAGGTTTTCTTGCATGATCAAAAATATTATTCGGAGTTCTAATGTGCGTAGCTACTTAAATTTAAGATTTTAACAATTGTTTAAGCTGGAAGGGATCTATGCCTCATGCAGGTGCACTGCAACACAGTACAATCTTGAGAACAGACTAGTAACCAGACAGTAGTTTCATAATGCAAACAAACGTTTCCTGGATGCCAGTCTTGAACTCTTCAAGTCATTTGTGTTCTTTAGTCAAATCTGAATCAGTGTTTCAGATGACAAGCTGTTAACAATGTGTTACCTTGTCTCTCTATTGTAAATGTTCCAGATAAAAATTCTGACCTATGCAGGACTGCCGTCTGTAAATATTTACTTTGTGCTATTTCTAAATTATGCAAATACCCAGGAATGTGCTGAATATATCTTCCATTTTAGTTTCTCCCTCCTTCAATGATTCTCCATCTAGTAATCATGTTTTGTGATGTTCCTTTCCTCTTCCGTGCTAGTTCAGTGTTTATCCACCATCTGTTAAATGACTACCACAGTCTGGGCCTGCTGGGGCTTAAGTTTTGTGAGTTGGTGTGCATACGGAAAGCTCAATCTTACCTTGCATCTATGTTTCCTCCCAGTATCCTAAGAGAGATTTCCATGTCCTTGAATGGCTTCATGTCTAAACCACTCATGTAATGTTGCCACTCCCAGACTGATTTGATATGCATTTTTTTTCTTGAGGCTTAAGGAGGATGTTGGTCTATGTGGTTTTGAAGTCAGTGACTTCACCTGCTTATGATTACAAAGGGTACTGCAAAATTAAGACACTGTATTGATACAAAGATGCATCAGCCATCTCTGAAAAATCCTATTGTTCATAACTCTCAGCAGTAAAAAAATTCAGAAATGAAATTTTTATGCAGACAGAGTACCTGGACAAACTGTTGACCAGGACTTAAAAATTCTGTCCATGTTGAGCGACTAGTCTTGGGTAAAACTAAAAATGAAAATACATTCACAAAGATAGCGAGGGAAAGAACACCTATAAATGAAAAAGGATGAGGTAAAGTATAAAATATACTTAAACTAGTATGATGTCTCCTTTAATAGCTCCTCTCGTGCCATACATTCAGTTGTGCCTTATGCTGTGCTGCAGGGAAAGTGCATTTGGTTAATTCTCTTTGTAGTCTTCATAAAGTCAGAGGCACGCTTGTCCCGTCGAGAGTTGAAAACAGCCCCAGTAGCGTTCCCTGGCTGCAGGGCACAGGCCACGCTCTCCACGTGAAACGTCTGCTGGGCTGTTACTGGTGGGGTCCTGGGCAGAACCTGGGGCTGCTTTGAAAAGCGGATGCTCTCCTAAATGGATTAAAATACATTCATGTTTCAAGGAAGATGTCTAACAAACGTGAATATAAATCAACTAGGAAACCTACTGATTCCTGTCCTGTTTGTCAATGTTAGAAAGTTAAGCCTATGTAAGTTCATTACAACTTCAAGTGCTGTTCAGCAAACTAGGTAGATATATTATTACAGTTTAGCTGTACTCTTCACCTCATTAATAGTAGTTTTGGGGGAGAAAAAAGAAGAGGAATTAGTTTAAATCGAAAAAAATTGTATATACTTGGTTATCCACTGTAGAGTTTTGTTTCAGGTTCATATTCTTCAACTCTTGTTCCTGTTTTTATGCTACCTGAAATGCTGTATTGACAGACAAGGGGTGTCTGAAAGGTGGGAATTCTCCCGTATAATCAGTGTAATTTCATGGTTTAGCTTTCTTGGAATGTTATTCCCAAAACCTTTCTTAATAAATGTGGTCACTTACTTGTTCCATTATAGCCATTATTTCTATAGGTGCTGATGTTTCACTATGGTCTCAAAGATCAGACTTATGCATACATAGAACCTTGAAGTTCTGGCTGGTTTTTTTTCCACAGATATAAAGATTTACTTATACCATTCGTAGTTCAGGATGCTTTCCATTCTTTGCCTTTTTCTGTGACCTAGAGGCTGTGTGTGAGTCTCAACTGGAGTTACATTTTTATATATTGTTGCATTCCCTGTCAAGTAGAACATCTCAAACTTAATCATAAATGTAGTAACAATAAACTTTGTTTCCAGAAGGCCTTGGTGCATTTCCTGTGGACTATCTGAATAGACCTAGGCATTGCTTTTGTGTGCAGTAAAAAAAAAATCTCTTATTTTAACCTTATTGTATTTTTAGCTAAAACCCAGACTTGATTTTATCCGAACCCAGTCAACTGAGGAGAGTGATGAGGCTGATACTTCGTTTGTCCTGAACCCCTCTTTACAGTATGTGGTTTCTCTTAGAATACATTGTAGTTTGTGGAGCTATGGGTTTAGTCAGTATGATTAGTCAAGTTATATTTCCTTTGCCAAACCAAAGCTGCTTTAAAAAGCTGCCGCTACAGATATGCTTTTGATAATGAATGAACTACAGGGAGAGGCTGGAAACGTAAAACTGTGACCACATAATTTCTGGCATGTTAAATGATGTCTAAAGCAGTTTTACCTGCAGATGGATTAACAGTGGAGGAATAAATTCACGTACAGTAGCTGTTTTTAAAGTGCCTATGCTTTCAGTCCAAGATGGAGAAGCAAAAATTGCTGTTTTGAAAGAATATTTTATGCATAGTGTATGATATATGTGAGGTTTGAGATCATGATGGTCATTTCTAAATCTTAGGTGAAATCGGAGGAAATAGGTGAATTCGAGTAAACCTCAGTGAGTTGTTGGGCACTGACTCATGAGTGAGGATGACTTCCCGAGGAAGGTTGTCGTAGTTCTTATCACCGCTGTTTGCATAGCATCTCTTGAACCTCTTGCACGCTACAAACTAGTACATTGGAAGATGCTTGGGTTGGTTTCTGTTTCACCTTATAGTTTTGTGGGTGAAGTTTGAATACTTCAGTTGGTGTTTCATGACAGGTTGAATCACCCCTGTGGCAGGGATGGGGTCCTTCAAAAGGGGTAAGGTGGATGTCTGGGGTTTGGGAACTGCTGCAGTTATCTCGGGGGAAAAAAGCTGTTTCCCCTTGTGAATGAGAGACCTTATCTGCGCACTGTTTGGACTTTGTAGGGTTTGCTTTGGACATTCAATTCTGTAGCTTTGGTTTCTGGTCTTTGGCTTATGAAAATTTTCTGTGGTGTACATTAACTGCATGCTATTTGCTATCTTGGGACAACTAGGAATGAGAATCTGGTGTTGCTAGGAAAACCAAAATATGTTTTAGATGTCTTTAGAATACAAACTGTCTACTTTTCTATGATATACTTCTAAAACCAAAAAAACCTTTCTAAGGTTTGTACCCTTCTTTGGTTTAAATCATTGCTCAGTGGTGCTTTTAGTCAAGGAAATGTCTACATTCTTCATTTCCATTTCTGAATGGAGGACTTCCTCCTACCTCTTCTGGACAGTTCTGGTGTTACTGTGACCCTCCTTGGCAGAAGAGAGCTGGATAGACTCCTTCACAATTAGTAGGTGCTATTCCTCGATAAAACTCAGAAGAGGAGGTTTCCTCCCTCAGGGATTCTCTGTTACCCTGGTGTGTTAGTGTGTTAACTGGTGAGTGGATGCTGAAAATATGTACTTTTATTTGAAATGTATGTACTCGGCACCCCTTTTTTTTGTGAGGCAAGTGGGTAGCTGATTAGAAACTTCCCAAGATGTTAACACAGTCTTAGTTTTAGCTGTTATGATCCCCTGTATAATACGGCAAAGTTGTGTATAGCCTGGATGTTGATATCATGCATTAGCAACTTTTCTTTAAGCTCGTAAATTACAGGAGAGATTAAAATAGAATTTCCTGGAGAAGAGTATCTTGTCAGCTGAATTTGATCGACCCCATTTTGGTAGAGCACAAATTCTATTTGTATGTGTAGTTACCTAGCAGGAGAGAGAAACGGTTATTTAAAGATGAAGTATAACAATGTAATCCTGAGATTTGGCAACATTTTGGTTGTAAATTGCATATGCAAGTATGCAACCATTATTAACCTTTTGGAATGGCAACAAAAATATTTTTTAAGTGCTCTTTTAATACTTATTTAATATTTAATGTTCCAAAAGCTATTACTTAAGTACTTTAAGGAGTTGATAGTCTCATAATGGAAAATCTTTTTCTATTAAAATTTGAAATATAAAATCCTATTTTAATTTTTTAGCTATCTTGATGCAGATGGAAAAGTCATGCTAGTATAGAGTAAATGTGACATCTTGAATTGACTGCTGTAATGCTCTTTGACTCCTGTCACTTCTGTAATTGGCTAAATTAAAGTATACCATGCTTCCATGTCATGTAGAATGTGAGTCAGACACTGTATAGCATAATTGTGAGTTAATGCTTTGGACATTCAGAAATGAGACAGTATTGTATGCTAGTGGAAATTTCAGGGTGTGAGAAGGGTCAAATTCAGATGTTTGGGCTTTTCTTAGCATCTTTTTTCAAATACCCTCATTGCTGTATTTATGGCTTGATTCATATCACGTTAATAATTAATGGAGAGAATGTTATTTAGTGTTGCTAGTAAAACACAGCCTTATAGATGTTGATTTTTTTTTTTTACTGTATTTCTAGCAGGGATAGAAAAAACAATTTTTATGTCAATAACCTCGTGAGTAGAGGGAGTGCAACTACGTGAGATTAAAGTTCTCAGGAATTTATGGTATATTTCAAATGTCTGTCACAGAAGAAGAAAAGGCATTTGCACATGTAGAATTGTCATGGAAAATTCAGCAGTTAGTTGTTCTCAACTTGGAGAAAATATGTTCGTTGTTTCTATTCATTCTAATAGCATATGCCCATATGCTTTCACTACAAGCTTCTCTACAAGAGTGTTCTGCAGCATAAGACTGAGTGGAAAAAGATTAAAGAAACTGTGGAAGAGGTCCTGAGCTTTGAGGATGATGTCTCCGTTCTGCAAAAACGGGAAGCGCGGTGTTCTGGAATGTGTTTAAATAGCCGTTGCTTAAATTGTCTTTAATTTCAGTGTTGACCTATTAACATTTTTTGCTTGTAGCATGCAAAGAATCTTTCATCTTTTGGGGAGTATGCCCAACAGATTTTCATACTTACAAGCACACCTGTAAGCTTGGATATTGTAGCTGGAATACGTTTCCTTCAGTTCTTGTTTTAAAGCACAAAATTATCTTAAATCTGCTTGGGCGTCAACCTTCTGGTAGGTTCTTGAATGAAAACCCCGTATCTTTTAGGATTGTCCTATCTAATGATCCTGTAGCTAATTTTCTCACCATCCCATTCCACAATACTTTGCAGAACTTTGTATAATTAGACTTGGAGGGTTAACATAGATCAGTTTGAACCCAAAATTCTTTATCACTAAATTTTTTCATTGTTGTTTTTCTGAATAACTGTCATATGACTATGCTGATAATTGGACATTAAGGCAGTGACTGAAGGGTGAATAACTGCTCTTGAAGTGTCTAGTACTTTTTTAGTTAAGACTTTTAGACTGCTAAGTCAGTCCTAGCTTGTAGCAGTACCGTTAATTTTCTGAGCATTGGAGCTTTAGATGGTAAGTAATACTTAGCCTTTTACTGTGTCTATTAGTTTGAATAAAGTAACTTTTTATATGGAGGTTGGACCCATTAAGCTATTTTTAGAAATCTGTCAGAAATGTACATGCTAGTATTTTTTTGTGTGGCATATCCCCAAGATGCAAATTTTATGTTTTTGCTTGAGTGTTTGAACAGATTTATGATTATCTGACAGAATAACAATACCACTAGGAAGATTTGTTTTGCAAATCTAGCAATATACTTGAAGGATTTTACTTACGTGAATCTCAACTTGTAATTTTGTGTTATTGTATGTCAGTTAGAGCGTTGTGTCTTGAAGGTACAGACACAGGTCTTTAATTCATGAAATCTAGTTATTGTGGTTTAATAGGTTGGTCCTTAAATATGGCCTGCTTTGTTTTGTTTTTTTCCATGAGATTGTTTCGTTACGTTTTTATAAAGTGAAATCTCAGGAAGAATTATTCACAAGTATTGTTATCATGCTTTGGATAAAGGTTTTCTAACCACTGCTGAAACAGTCCCTTCCTCTTCATTTTCTCACCAGAGTAAACTTTCAATAAATATCCCTGAATTAATCACATCTACAATGTGATTCATTGTAGATCCCCTGCATAAGGCAGAGCCTTCCTTGTTCTGCCATAGGTTAGTTACATCAGAGCTCAATTTACTAAGGCTGCTGATTTAAAAACAAAATCCCTCGACTCAGTTTAAGCTTTATATGACTGTAATCTAATTTTTTGCACTCTTTATATCACACTTAGTTTGCTCAAAAACAAGATGAGGAAAATTCCCAAAAGGATGTGAAATGTAATTAGCAAATGTTGGTTAAGTACTTCAAGAAGGCATGAAAATTACTCTAAATGCAAAAGTGTTAGCTTGTTTTGTATATGTGAAGAAAAACTGAGTCTACCCATGAGACTGGTCTTTAATCCCTGAAGGTGAAGGTAAGAGTAGGAGACAGGGTATTCCAGCAAGCAGGGCCGTGGTTCCACAAACAGCGAGTAGGTGACTCCGCTGTCCTTCTGGCCTCTTGACCCCTTCCCTTCTGCTGGCGTAAACATTTGCGTGGCCATGCATTGAACGGTTTTGGGGAACTGACCTGCTAAAAATAGTCACAGATCTTAACCCGCTGTATTTTCCCGAGTGAAGAACAGATTTTCTCAGGCAGCGCTAGCTTTTGGCTGCTTAAAGTGCTGCAAGACTTGAGTCTTATTTCCGATTCAGTCATTGACTATTTCCTGGGTAGTCTTTGATAGATTTCTTAACCTTTCTGTGACTCATTTTCCCATGTGTATACTGAAGATAGCACGTACTTCTGCTTCTTTCTGAAGCATTTTGAGATCTGGCGATGAAGAGAGATTGTTCAAATTAGTATTGCCTCATAGAAACCAAATCTGAAATTGTGCTATGACTGTTGCCATTATAATACCCAGTTCCAAATGATTTGTAACTTACTCAAAATTCTCTACATATGACAAATGTAAGTGCGAACAGTAGCTTTTAAGGGGAAGACTGAATCAGACCTGTTCAGTAGTTTGAGCTGGCCAAAGAGAAAAATATTGTCATACCTTTAGAAATAAACGTTGTTAAATCATTTCCTTGCCCGAGAAGGTCAAATTAACACAGGGCCGAGTATCTCTTCACAGTTCCTGAAACTGTTACTCTCTTGTCACTGCTTTTTCTCAGCTAGGTATCTTCAGACATAACAGTTTCTTCTTTGACTCTTTGCTCCTACTTCTCCTGTAATTTTTTTTTTTTTTTAAATATTATCTGTTTGACACTGCTGGGTTTCCCCATCCCTTATGTTTTACCACAGTCTGGGAATGTCAGTGAAGTGGGACATACAGCAGAACAGACTGGGTTCTGAAGTACAAAACAAGAAATATTTCTTTCTGCCCCTTCTAATTGTCAGCATTCAGCGAGACAGACAATTTGCCAGCCTGGTTGGCAGTTGTGTGAAAGTATTCATGACCTAACTTTATCTTTGTGAGACATTTAAGGCAGAATTCCAAAGTCTGTAACAGTTCTTATAAATGTTTATATAAGAAACCTCTGAAATTTGCAGAATAACATGAAAAGGTATGAAAATACTTGTCTAAAAAATAGAATCTTGCTGTCATTGACTGAGCAGAGTTGGAAGTTGATTTCTTCTGTCGTACTTGGTCAAGGGTGCTGAAAATGAAGATGAGCAGCCTCTGTTCTAGCAGAGAAGAGGGAACCAGTGGAAGGATTGGAGAGGCAGAGAGAGTTAATAGCGAGGAACTTTAAAGGAGGATTCTGCCTGGATTTGAGTGGAGCTAGACGAAGTTTGTGGTGACTAAAGGAAGGATACAGCAGTGAGGAAAGCCCGGATGTGATTGTTTACAGTCTACACACAGAGTTACAATTTTATGTGAAAAGACTGCCGTATTTAAACATAATCTGAACTATGGAACTTGGAGAGGTTACAGCAGGAAGCTGGCATTGCCCTCACTGACCAAGAAATAGATTGATGAAGAATAATCTGTGTCTGCTGGATATATGTGAGCAGATGCTGAAGAGAGAGGCAGATGCTTTTAGACGAAAGGTCATAAGGTTGCCTGCAGAGAAATAAGAGTTGAAGTCAAGTATTTACATCCACAATTGCAGAATTAAGGTAGTAAGACAGGGAGAGATGAGCAGAATATTGGTGGAAATTCTACAGGCAAATATTGGCAAAACTCCCTCCCCCCTCAATATGGCAGAGAGTGTAAACAAGCTCATACTATAGGAGACTGGGAGATAAGATGGGGTCTGCAGGGCATGTAGAGAGGTCAAATTAGGAGAGCGTGCAGGCACATGTAAATGTCTGTAACAAGAAAAGGAGGCTTAGATGGAAGGAATATTGTACTTTGATATCATTTTATGTGTTGTTGTACTACAGTGTTGATTTTGTCTTGAAAGAAATGAGATCCTATGCAGAATCCCCATCCTTTAGTTCCCTCCCTACCTTGTAATTGCCAATATGTAACCATGTATTTTCCTCTCCTGTTACTGCCCTTATCTCTTCCTGCTGTTGTGTCAGTTCCCTCGGGGAGGAAGAAGAATGCACCCCCACCACTGATAACTTCATTTTTTCTTTTTTCCCTCTCTTCACTTCCCACCTCTCTTATTGAACACAATTATAACCTCTAATGCTGTTTCTGTTGCCTTCCTCTGTTGGCAGCTTTTCTTTGTTTCACTTTTTTTTTTATTATTATTATTATTATTATTATTATTATTATTATTATTATTATTATTATTATTATTATTATTATTATTATTATTATTATTATTATTATTATTATTATTATTATTATTATTATTATTATTATTATTATTATTATTATTATTATTATTATTATTATTATTATTATTATTATTATTATTATTATTATTATTATTATTATTATTATTATTATTATTATTATTATTATTATTATTATTATTATTATTATTATTATTATTATTATTATTATTATTATTATTATTATTATTATTATTATTATTATTATTATTATTATTATTATTATTATTATTATTATTATTATTATTATTATTATTATTATTATTTTGGTGCTACAAACATGATCATACTTGCAGTTCTCAGTAGGAAGGCCGTTAGACTGAATGTTTTCATATGTATTGTGTAAAACTTGTAGGTTATGAGATATGGGGTTTGAGTTAACATTTGCTGGATGGATGAAGGATGTTCATGCTTGTGCGCCGTGCCGCGCTCCTCCCCCTCATCTTCCCACGTCTAGCACAGAATCTGGAGAGACGGTCAGGACCTCTCATTGCTGTTGGTTGTGAAAGATTTTTATATCAATGAAGACTTCAAGACCAACAGTCCTAACACAAACCTAACAATCTGTACGCTAAAGTTCTTGTGAATGGAGAAACAGCCTTTATAGCATCATACAAAGTGAGTGTGGATTGAACATCAACCTGGGTTAATGATCAACTTGCGGGTTTGACTGAATATTGAGAAAATAAGGAGAAGACATAGCTTGACAGAGAGAAACTAGAAAGGACCTTGAATCATGCAGTTGTTGGCCTATATTTGTGTGTGATTTTCAAGTGGTTGCTCTCCTGATCCCCTCTGCATCCCCAGATTCTTCAGATCTACCTGACAGTGGTCAGCATGTCAGGGAAGAGAGTAAGAACAGGATGAGTATTTATTGATACTTTTGCAGAATTTGGTGTATGTTTCTGGCTCCCTATGCCTCAGAATGGGTATCACAGAACTAGAGAAGGTTTGGAAGTGGTTGACAAGGAACAGCCAAGTAGACTAGGATTCTTCAGCATAGAAAGATACAGCTGAAGGGATATGATAGAAGTCTACAGAATCACATGTGCAATGGGGAAAAAAAGAATATGAAATAGTTGTTTGGTCTGTTGCAATGTGAAAACTAGAGGTATCAAAGGAAGGTAGCGGGTCCAGAGCGAACAAAAACTGGTGGTTTCTCATGAGAAGTGCCACTAAACTGTAGAATTCCTTGCAACAAAGTTGTGAATGCTGAGAGTTTATACTAGTTCGGAAAACAGCTGGACAAACCAATGGAAAAGAAAGCCATTAAGAAATCTTAAACAGAAAGGCTCTGACTCAAGGAATCCCTGAGCCACAAGCTGTGTCTCAGGGAGCCACTAGAAGGCTGGAGAGTTTGTTGGGAAAGTAACTGGTATGTGCTCCCTAAATGCCTGCTGCTGGGCATCGTCAGCTGCAGTATATTGGGCTAAAGGAGCTTTGATAAGATCCAGTATTACTGTCTTTATTCCTCACTAAAGTTTTGAAGGTGTAACAGACATACATATATATAAAATCCAGTTAGTCATCTTCCACATATTTATGAAGACTGCATACGAAGCTGGTGAGGTAGCACAAGTTAGGGCATCAGCAATTCATCAAACCAATATTTGTACTTTTGTAACCTTAAATTGTTGGAGCAACCTTATACCATGGAGCCAGTTGTTCATTTAATAATAAATGTTCACCAGCCTGTGATGGGAGTAGTTATCACATTAGTAAACGTTTGACTGAGCTGACAGCTATATGCTATAGTTTTACATGGACTTGCATGGAAATTGAGAGAGAAAAATCAAAGGCTTTTTTGCTGTAGCTTGGACTTAGGAATACGTTTGAGTGTTCAGGTACTATAGCTTGCAGCTAACTATCACAATGTATGTTAGCTAAAACTGCTTGCTCTGTGACACTGTTTCTTGATTAAATGGCATAGATATGACTCAGACCTATTAGACCATCACATAGTTGGTAAAGATGTACTCCAACGAATGCAGTATGAATGATGAAGTATAATAAATGTTGTGGTGAAGAATTCTATGTTAGAACTTGTCACTTGGATATGAATTATAGGTACTATAATAGATATATAGGTACTGTAAAGCACACAAGTGAACTGTAGTATTGCTTTGAAAGAGAAACTGTAGTTTTTTCTTTAATTTTTCATATCTGAAAATCAGGTTTAAGAGGTAAATCTAAATTTGTCTCATTATTCTGATAGTCCAACATGTAAAGCTTGCTTTGTTTGATGGAGGGGTGGGGAAAAAACCCCGAACAGAACAGGAATGATAAAATATGTTGGATAAACTTTAAGATCTGTTTGTATAGCTTGCTGTGTCTGATCCTTTCCTGAGCTGATTTTGTCTATTGACTGTTAATGGAAAATGCAGTTCAGAAGTATAACTTTACATGTGATGTTTGTGAAAGGCTGAAGATTAATGCGCTTTGAAATGAAGCCATCTAGGCAGGGATCAACAGTTACTTTATTTGAAGGTCTGATATGTCTGCTAGGCTCTGGACCAGAGGTTGAGAATTTGCCTCGGGTCCAGTAGAATTCTCTACTTAATACAAAGGCTCCAAAGATTACATCTTTTGAGCTATCGGAGAGAAATATCTCGTGTTTAAAAAATATATACGTCCTGCTCTTTTGGTTAGAGCGATAATTTACCTGCTCAAAGCACTGATGGGCGCAGTGTTTAATCAATGTCTTCTGATCTTCAGCAGCTGAAACTATACACAGCTTCATAGATGCTCGGACTTTGTTAGTGAACTTGTCTGGATTTTTTCAGTACTTAAAATCTTCCCCAGATCAGTATGCATTTCAGTGTTTGCTGTTAATCTGTAGTTGGAGAATACAATAGAGGCAAAGTAGTCATCGAATGTCAACTAAGCAGGATTGTTTTAAGGCTTCATAGTATATTCAGTTTCTGGCATCCCATATGAGACAAACTATGCTGTCAATTGAAATAGTGTGTTGTTTTTTTTTTTTCTTTGTGACTGCCTTTTTTAACTACTTCTGTAAAGCTGCTGTTAGATGGTAATATATTTTAGGTCCTGATTGATACACTGTGGTTTAATGAACTGTAGGTGGCATTGAGTAAAGCAGCCCTAAGACTACCTGAATCTGAAAGTAAGAAACAGTTCATAGAATCCAAAAACTCTGTAGAAGAAATGAAAGTGAACTTCACGTTGTGCTAAAGAAATTTACAGTAAATAAAGAGTCCATCTATAGACTATTATAACCTCTTTAACATCTATTTAAAGTGACCTACTTGTCTTTTAAAATCCTCCTAATCGAACTGGTAACTGGTAAAATGATGTATTCTGACAATATAATCCTCAAATCTTTGTATAGACAATGCTGACATGTCTCATTTTGAGCCCATTTAAGACCTGTTAACATGTTTCAGACTAGAGTAACCTGTTAAATAAATACATCAGGAAAAAGCTTTTACTGGTAATGGTTGTTTTGCTTAGGTGACTATGGCTGTAATGTATTGTGAGTACATCTGGTACTTCAGTGCTTATCAGTGATCTTTTTTCCTTTAGGCGGTTTCCTAGAAACATGATTGCTTGCTGGTCTTGATCTCACAGCTTTGTGAAGACTTCTTCTCTGATAATGTCAAGTTCAGGCTACCCTCCTAACCAAGGAGCATTCAGCACAGAACAGAGTCGTTATCCTACTCACTCTGTCCAGTACACCTTCCCTAGCACCCGACACCAGCAGGTAAGGAGATATGAGGGTTACAAATCTAGCAAGAGTATAATTCGGGTGTTTGGTATAAAAAAAAAAAAAAAAAATCCCATTTGGCACAGCAATGTAATACAAGTCGTTCACATTTGAAAACAGTGGAGTTGCAGACCAATATGCCCAGTTAAAACTGACTGGGGAAATCTGTATAGCAATGTTGTTTGTGCCTTTGGAGTTTGGCTCTTGCGTTAAGGCTGATGGGTCTACTTATTCAAGTATATAGTGTCTTTGAATGAGGATCTGACTATGATGTAACTTCTGGGAAGTATAATCTGTAGCCATGTACTGCTCCTTGGTTCCTTCTGAAGTATTACCTTGAAAGGATATAATTAGCTGTTGAATTATGCTTTCCTGCAATGCTGTAGCTGAAATTATTAAAATCCCTGACTATCATTGGCTGCAATTTTGGCTTTTTAAAGTTTTTGCTTGGTTTTCTTTTTTTACCCTTTCTTTCTTTTTACGTAGACTAGTATTAAAAAATGCTCTGTAAAACTGTGAAGGTATCCTAAATAAAACACTACAGCTTGTCAATATTTCCTATTATTTAACATTTGTAAATCTGCCCAAACTGGCAAAACACTTCTTTAGAAATGACCTGTCTTAAAGACTGTACATTGAGAATCTTGTCTTCTCAAGAGATTGAGTCTTTTTGATTCTTATTTCCTCTACTCTTTTAATGTTGAAAAATCAAATATAAAGAAATGCTCGAAGTGGCAAGGCAAGTGTTTTGTCTGCTGAGAACTGCTGCCAGTGTTGCTTAGGTAAATAGTTGTGGGGTGGTTTGTTTTGTTTTCCCCTCCTTTTTTTTCCTGAAAGCACTGCATTTTGCTTCTTCAAGATTATATATGTATCTGCTTTTTTACATGTGTTTTGACAGAAAACTGAGTTTTATAATTCTGTATCTCTGTCACGGAGAATTAATTAATTAATTAAACTTCCTGTTTTTATCATTGGTTTCTCGTAGTTTGAATAAATTCACTAGGGTTTGTGTTCATAAACTTTTGTTGTAGTTTTGCTTTAATTTATTAATGTTTAGTCATCATATTAAATTTGGCCAACTAAGCGCGTCTGAGTCCGTATGCATTCATAGCAGTAATTTTCCAAGAATATGCAAATAACCTGTCTGCAGTTAGTATACATTTAATATGAATGCAGTGTTCTGGGTGTAACAAATCCTTTGAGAGACTGGGCTCTTGGGGCATTTGTGGGTGCTAAATTTTTATGGGGCATTAATCTCCCATTAGGCCCAGGAGCCTAAGAAGTGAACCTATAGTCATCTTTCCTTCTTCTGTGTAAGGAGTATTGGGCTAGATTATTTATAAGCTAAATGTAGTTCTTGACAAAATCTGTGTGCAAGGTGGAGAATGTGAATCTGAAATGTAAAAACTTGTATTCCGCTCTGAATTTTTTCTGAAGCAGCTGTACTAGTGCTTCCAGCTAGCTGTGTTCTGCTAGCCAGAATTGGGGTAATGGATTTCTAAGAATCTCCTACTTGGTCATTTCTTCCAAGCATTTATTCTGCCATCCTGTGCTCTGTATGGCATGGTAGGCTGTGGAGGACTAGCTGTTGGCTTTAGAACAGCTCAGGTTTACATCATTTTAATGAAATTCTCCTCCTGCTACAGATACTTTAGATTTTTTCTTCTACTTACATGTTTGCAAAAGGAAATTCAAGAATTGGAGCTTTTTGACTTGCTCCGTATTTATTTTCAGATAATTTGTAAAAACTAAATCTTACAGATAGTGACCTATTGCGTGTCTTGTAGAGCTTCTCTTCAGTTAATGCCAGCTGCATAGAATTTTTAAAAGCAAGACCCCTATATACAAATAAATTGTCTTGTACCTCACTTTGATTATAAATTATATCAGTCAGAAGATGCATCTTTTCTGACTCTTAGTCCTAATTAATGGTGTCTGATATAAAAATGTCTTGAGATGATAACAGAAGGAATTGCCTCGGGGTTGCTGAAACATATTCTCAGTTTAGCACTTTGTAGTTGGATGTGCAAAATTGATTTTAAAGGATTTTTTTTAAAGGTTATTCTTCTGCTGCTGACTCATATGTGTTTTGTTAGAAGTTGTTAATAAGCTAGGTGGAATTCTTAGCATAAGTATTTAGTCTCTTTAAAGTTCTTTTAAAACTTAGAACTGCCATTTACAAACTTATTTTTTGAGTTGGAATAAGGCTTTGGTGATCTGGTCTTGGTCTGTATTTAATAACTTTGGAAATGTCCATTCCATGACACCAAATGCTTTTGATCCTGTCTTCTGCACCTTTGTTCTTGTTAACATCAGAGGTGTGTTTCATTTAGGAATTTGCAGTTCCCGATTATCGTTCGTCTCACCTGGAAGTCAGCCAGGCAACCCAGCTCTTGCAGCAGCAGCAACAGCAGCAGCAGCAACTGCGGCGCAGGCCTTCCTTGCTTTCTGAATTTCACCCAGGCTCTGACAGGTGAGGATGCTGTTTTCGAAGTATGTGAACAGGAATCTTCTATTAGTCTGTGCTTTCTGTAAAGTTAGTTTTAACTTTTGAATAGAAAGGTTTTTGAGTTTCACAGTTTTTGCCTAAGTACTTGACTTTATTAATTGTTGTAACAATTAATAAATTAATTAATTAATTAATAACTTGTAACAACAAGTGCTCCATTGTTGTAACAGTGTCGGTCTCCTGCGTTTGAGTGTTGTAGCTGTTGTGTAATTCCTCAGTCCCTTTGACTTAACTAATATATTTGTCGCTTCCTGTCTGAAACAATCTGCTTCGCTTTTCCCACACCTCTCCTAACAACGCTGTCACTAAGCTTCTGAGAATCTAAGTGCATATTGCAAACTTTTTAATGCCTTTTAGGCTAAAAGTGTGTAAAGTTTGTAACTTTGGATAATTTAATCTTGCCGAGTAGAAGCAACAAGTGCAAGACTTGTTACAGTATGAATATTGCCTAATCTAGGAAATACGACAGGTTTGCTTATTCAACAGATGGTATCTGTGTGGCTGGGCAAGTACGAAACAACAGAGCTAATTGGGTATTTTAGTTGTAAGAATTGCAAAACACTGAAATGTGGCACAAAATGGACTTCTAGGCACAGAGGACTAAATCAGAGGGTATGCGACTTTTGGCAAGACACTTGACATCTTCGTATCATTTGTTCTAAATACCTTTTTTTTGTCAGTCTTGTGTACCATTCCTGTCTCTGTAAGTAGATGCAACTGATCTGGGTCCAGTAGGTTAACTGAGGACAAGTATAGTGGACAACTACAGTGAATCATATGTTGTAGTTTAGTTTCAGATTGGTAATATCTTACTTCTCAGTAAAATAGGTTACTTCATGGTGGATATTGATGAATGTTCAAATGTACCTTAATATTACTGTAAGGTTGATAGATTCAAGAAAGTTTTCAGACTGTATTAAACATTCATTTAACTATATTCCTGAATCATATTGAATGTACTTTGAAAACCAAATTTAGAAATTAAAAACCCCCTGCCGATCAGAATAAGATTAACGGGGTTGTAGTAAGTTAGCAGGAATACGCTTCTGTTTAGGGGAGAGGTTACTATATGATTTATGCACCTCAATTCTTCAGCTTATTAGTATGCTGATGTACAGTTGTAAGCAAGTGTTATTGCTTGTAACAACCTTTTTTTCCTTGGACTCTTATCTGCTAGGAGCGACTTTATATGCTGGATTACTGCTAGCAGTTTATTTTGGCTGTAAGGGAGGTATCCGGTTCTGAAGAAATATCAGTAATGAATGTTATGTAAATACTGGTCTAGTTTAAAATCTCATTAGAATATTCCCAGAAATAACTTGATGATAGTGAAATCTGGGGCTTGCATGTTGCCTTCATCTTGTCACCAAAATGTCAGTGAGGCTCTATTTTAGTGCTGAGAATCATAGTAGCTTTTAGAGTTCTCAAAACTTCGGTTTATGGCAGAAGTAAATCACCCCCTGCATTGTAAATTTGTAAAAGCTGATTCAGTAGTTCTGGCAAAATACAGGAAACTACTGTCATCTCTTCAGTGGCACTTCATAGGAAGATGCTGAAGCATATGAGGGTCTATGGACATCCTGTGCATTGCACTGTAAAGAAGCTAGTGATACTGTTCTGCTGCATTTTTTTCTAAGGAGGAGGAGTTTTTAAATGACTCATGGATTGAATCAATGACTGTTTCTGTCATATAGTAGTATTTTAGTAGAGATCAAGTTCTAAATAGACTCATGGCTCATTTCAAGCATTCTGTGTATATTTAAAAATTATTTGACTGCAAAAAGGAAATAATAGAGCTGTTGTGGCCATCTGTGTTCAGTGGAATACAGTACTATATTTATCTCATGGATTTTTTTTGTTTATAATTTGAATCAGAGCTTTGATTTGAACAATATCATTGTAGCAGTGGTAAGTTTCTTTAAGGGTTTGTAATGATAGGCATGCATTTAAACAGTATCTTAAGGTTCAAGTTAACTTTCTCTTTTTGAATGGATTTTAACTGTTGTATTTTCAAAGATCAAACTTAAAAACATTTGTCTGCCTTACTATTTAGAAGGAGCTTTGCTAAATTGCTTCTCCTGTATATTTGAAAAGGGTTGAGGAACACCAAATAGTTTTCTTGTACGGAAAATGTATATTGTAATAGTTTCTGTCTTCTGTATATTAGGCCTCAGGAAAGGAGAACTGGATATGAACAGCAATTTCATCCAGGTCCATCTCAGACAGATCATGATTCATTGGAATCTAAGCGACCACGTCTTGAACAAGTCTCTGATTCCCATTTTCAGCGTGTCAGTGCAGCTACTGTCTTGCCTTTAGTACATCCTCTGCAGGAAGGGTTGAGATCTGCGGATATTAAGAAGGTAAAGCCATTTTCTGTTATAATGCTGAAGATGTAACTTCCTATGTTGCGGTGAGCTAATCAATTTTTTTCTGTTAGGTAATTTTTTATTTGTTTAGGTTCATTCTTTAATCCCAGAAATTTATTTTTACACATTATCACAAACTGTGGTCATGAGTCAGTGTTACTCTTTCATAAAAACAAGAAGAAGGTAAGTCTGCCTCAAACACAGTAAAGAGACCGGAGTTCTGAGTTGCCACTACACTCAGTAGTGTAGTGGCATTAAAGTCATTAAAATCTGAGTTGCAAAATTATTATAGTACAGTACATAAAATATTTCTGCTTTTCAATTGAAAGCTGCTGGCAAATGCATACAAGTCCATTTTTTTTATGTAGTGAATATTTGTACTGAATGGTCAAAGTACTCCCCTCCACCCCCTCTCCCTTTTAAGCATTTGAAATGAATCTGCTTATTTACATAACACTAATTATACTTGTCACTGTCTCATTCTGGGTAAATCTAGGGCAATCTAGTTTGGTATGGATATTTTCTATTGTAGAAACTGAGTATTGATTAGAGCAATTTGTATAGAGCAGACAAATGTCTCTTAAATGAATATTTAATATCTTCTCTCATGCACGCACACAAGCACACAGACACACACCAAAAAGGTGGTGCATAGTGGGTCTGACTTCTGAAGGTGAGTGCTCAAGTTTCTAAACTCAGATCATTTAAAGAAAAAATTCACCGTATGGATTCAAAAGCTAATAGGCACCAGATTTTTTAGAAGTTGATTACTTGTCTTGCTTTCTCTCTACCATTCCTTTTATCATGTGAATAAACTGTCTGTGAAGTAAAGTAAAATTATGATAGCATGTGATGATAGCATGTGATTTCTTAGTAATTTGCTGTGTTGCATAGCAAAGATAAAATCAAAGGGGGTTGGAGAAACTGAGCTAAGGCATGCAATGTTAACTTGCTTGCATGTAACTGAATTTTTATCCAGGCGCTACATATAGAAATCTACTGTCTCAGTGTAGAAATACAGCCTGGTATTATCTAGAGGAGAAGTGGCATTCTGGCACATCATTTTTTCAGTCAGATTGGCTTGAATGAGGGATGTATAACTGAGCTAGTGTTCACCAGCTAGGTAGTCACGGAGCATGATGGTCTGAGGACATAAACAAAGACAAGATACAACAGTGCTGATGTTAGAACATAAAGCATGTTGAACTATGTTGTTTGGAAACAGATGGAAAAAAAAAAAAGACAAAAAAAATGAAAGCCAAATGAATAGTGACCAGTCCTCTCTTAAGTCATCGCTTCTCTTAAGTCATGTTAAGTTCAAAAGAACTTAACATTTATAACCACAACTAACTCCAGATGTACTTTATCAGGCTGGTCATGGTTATCTTCAAGAATATCCTCATCAATATATGTGCAGAGTATTGAGGATTGGCTCTCAATTAGCCTTTCCTTTAAACATAAAAGATACTGTTTATGTTTATGAAGATATATTTTTAAAAGGGAGATGTTTTGATCTTATTTTGGTTTCAAGGTAAATATAGAAGTGTGCTGTTATTTTTAAAGATGGACTTTGAAATTACAGTATCATAAATGGGCTGTCAGTTAATTCTAAAGTATTTAGAGCATTAACAAACTGAAATATTAAACTTAGCTCCTCAACAGAGATATAGATAACTGGAAATTCTTTTTAATTCATGCATGCTAGTTCGGTTACTGAACACTCATTCACATGTTATCAATATGACTGATTTCTCTCAATCTCTCCCCCCACCTCCTGTCCCCACAAAAGGACCCGGCTTTTGGAGGAAAGCATGAGGGACCATCTTCTCCAATTTCTGGTCAGCCTTGTGGGGAGGACCAAAATGCTTCACCTTCAAAGCTGTCAAAGGAAGAATTGATACAGAGCATGGACCGTGTAGATCGCGAAATTGCAAAAGTCGAACAGCAAATCCTTAAACTGAAGAAAAAGCAAGTAAGCATAGCAGACACTACTGTTGTTACCTGCCAGTGAAAAAGGTGTGGAAAAACTTCATTTGTTGGTGGTGAATTTTTTGGTTACGTGAACCAAACAAACAAGTTAAAAATGGAAGGTTATGTATCCGATTTTGTTAGAACGTTTAAATAGATTGGATATCATGTAGTTTTAAACATTTTTGAAAATAGGAGAAAGCCACATAGGAACACCAACAGTAGATGGCTTTATATTTTAAACTTTTGTTAGATGACTAGTGAAACAAGGGCACGGTGACTGTAATTTCAGCTTTAAAGATGACTGCTGGGTGAGGGGAGGCTATCATCTTTCTTCTTTCGCAGTCTGTGCAAGGGGAGAATCCCTTGCATGCATCTCCAAAACCAGAGCTTGTACAAAAGTCCCTGGATCATCTGCTTTCGCAAGGGCAAGAGATCCTAACATCTGGAGCTAAGGTCGGCCTTGGGGGAAAGTGTAGTAGGAGGGGTGCAAGTAAACAGAGAGAGCAGTGAAATAAGGAGGAGATACCACTTTTTTTAGTATAGTCATGGCTCTGCTTTGCATCAGAGAACTGCACTTCAGCTATTGGAAGCAAAGGAGATGTTTGCTGGCAGTAGTTGTTGCCTTCCCAGTAGCTGTTGTGGCCAACTAAACCCACCCTTCAATCTCGGCATCTGTTATTCATTGGCAAAACCAAAGTCCTTGTCTCCGTTTCCTTTTATGACTTTCAAAGATCCAGATAGAAGTAGTGCCAGCTTTAAGGTTTTTTTAGTGGGAACTCTGTAGGAAATAAGAGTTCTGCTATAGGGTTTGTTAACTTTTGTAGGTCCAGGATAACAAATAGGCAACTCTCTGGAGCAGTATGTTTTTATGGTCTGGAAGCATTTAATTGCGTCTGAATTTTAATGACCTGTAAAGCGACCTTCAGCAGAAAAACAAAAAAGGATGTCACTAAGTACCTGGCTGTGTGTTAACGATGCTTATCTTTTTGTTTGTTCACTTTTCCACAAATTCAGCAAGCACTATGCATATCGTCTATGAAGGTTCCTTTGTGCACGTTTGTAGTATGATTTGACTTTAAAAAAATTACAAAGTTGCTGTTGCCTGCAATAATTGAGCCTGTTTATTATGGCATTCTGCAAAAATTTTAGATTTTGAATTCTTATGCAGCAATATAGCACATTCTAGCCAGTGTTGTAAGACAGGATGGATCCCTAGCGTCAGTAGTTCTTTGTTGTATGTTTGTGGCAGGCATGGATGAAGGATATTTACAATTAAAAAATGAAGATGTCACTGAATCAGATCTATTTGATCTGAAATCAAATCACAGCAGTGTAGTAGCTTGGAAAATATTACAGGTTTTTTTGCTTGTTTGGTATTGTAACAATCTTGGAACTTCAATATATGTGGAGTGGTTTATTTCTGCTGTGAAGTACGTTTAGAATGATGTTCTCTGTGGATTGTTAGAAGGACTTTTGTACCTTTTTAAAAAAAAGACAGTAGTAATAATGGCACTTGAATATCTACAATGTAGAAAGGCAGCTCTGTGGATTACTTCCTCTGTGAGAAGGCAGGTTTGGTGTAACTGTTCGCCAAAGTTAATATTTTTGTTTAAGGTTAAATAGTGATAAATTACAATGTGACAGTGGCTTTAAATGTCAAGCTGAAACAAGTCTGATTCGATGCAGATGAGTCTTGTAAACGGGTAATTTGGTTTACCAGTAGTACAAAAAATAGTCTTGTTATCGTCCCTGTTGGCATTAAAACCATTTCATTCATTCCTTGTCAGTTAAGAGGAGAAATAACAGGCAGTGCTAACTGTTGATCAGATGCATATTTTATCTCTGGTGACTAATTACTGGTAAGGGTAACATGGTTCAGATGGCCGATTTTCTTTCTTTCGTCTCTTAGCAACAACTTGAAGAAGAAGCTGCTAAGCCTCCAGAGCCAGAGAGGCCTGTCTCCCCTCCTCCAGTGGAACAGAAACACCGCAGCATTGTCCAAATTATTTACGATGAAAATCGGGTAAGCGTGCTTTTCAGTTGACTGAGTGTAGCTGTGAATCTGACCCAATGTGCTAAAATTCGTTATGTCTTAATTTATTTCTGTGGGGCAATTTTTGCTTCTTCTGTTTTATTGATTTACCCACCCCTCTTTTAATATTCATTTACTTCTTTAAATGAAAGACACTTGCATGACATTTTTATTCTTGATCGCAGGATCCTTCTTCTATCTTGTAAGCAGTCTAGGGAAACACATCTATGGGTCTCGTCCCTAAACCCTTGTGTTGAGATGGATAGATATAGATCTATATATAAACACACACACACACACACAGATATATATATATATGTTTGTGTGTGTATGTGTGTAGATAGATAGATATAAAAAAATGCTTCAGAAATTTATCTCGAATTCTCTTTTCCTCGCATAAATACTGACAAGCTTGGCTGAAGACCCAACATTTAAATTAGCTGAAGGGGAAAAACTGCATATGTTGTCAGATTCTATGCCTTCTTTTTAAACTCTGACTTCTGGCACTTAAGATTTGCATAAATGAACAGATATGAAGAAGTAGTATATAGGTGAATTGTGAGCTTGTGTTGCATAAGTGATGAGAAAAGTACAAAGCTCAGTAATCCCGCCAACAGTAGCAAAGTGCTTCCTGCCTTTTTTTTTTCCTGGTAGTTTGAGATTAAGGAGTTGGATATCTGCTGGGTTTGAAAGTATTATGATCTTTTGTGAGAGTGGTATATGTTTTGTTTAATTTCCCAATTTTATTTTGTAGTTTAGAGGAACAGCTAACTTCTATTACAATAGACTATTTCTGAAAATTTGAGATGGTAAAAAACTGCAACACAATACTAGATTTTATACAGTAGAACTGTCCCCCAAGTGTTCCATGCAGCCTGTTCTCCCCTTCCCCCAGTTGTCTGTGAAATTTGATGTATTTACTTAATACAGGACATTAGGGCAATTATTATGTTATAAAAACTGATGTAACCAATGTACAGCAATATGTTTACTTCTGGTTACAAACCAGTTTTACTGTTTTAAGTCTCTTTCACACTATAATGTAATTAAAAATTATTAAAATCATACAATCACCTTACAAGACTTCATCAAGTTGAGTTGCATGTTGGGTGGTAGGCAAAACTATGTGAATTTGAAGACATCTTAGCGGGCTGCTATGCAGCTCTTTCTCTGCTAACTCTGGTTACAGGTGAGTTTTACAACAGAATTTTAAACTTGCTATTGCATTCCCCTTGTTGTGTATGTGCCAGTAGATGGGGAAACCCATTTTTATGTTGCCTGAGTTGGAGTAACATGTGTCAGTGTATAGTCATCTATTAGCTGCTTCTGTCTGTGTAGCTCTTCATATAGTATTCTATATACGAGGGAATTACCAAACCTGATGTGTTTGTGAATCCATTTAGCACTTGGTTTGAGTTCTCATATCAGGAATTACATGTACTGTAGATCGGCAGTATTGATGGGACTTAATAAATATAGCACGTGTCAATACTCACTGTCTTATTTAAAGGGTTATTAAAGATGTGTTACGCCATTTGTGTACATAGCACTTGTTTGGTATCTTTCTGTCTACAGTTGTACAAGAGGACAGTCCGCTTGGCAGCTTTCATCTTCAAACCGTGCAGTTTAGGATAATTACTTTTAATATTCAACTACTGTTGGCTAAAATTTGGTTACAGTAATAGGGCTAGAATTCAGTTTTAATTGTTTTGAGACCAGAAAAACCATTCTACCATGGTAATACTATAATATTTCCTTGATACATAATTATTTCATACAGCTATGAGTTCCGAAGAATTTCTCAAGATTGAAATTACATGGAAAGAGGTTAGAACTTAGCAGAACACTTTCTAATAATAACTGCTTTATGGATTAGTTTCTCCTACATTTTTCTTTGCAGATGTCTTAGGGCTAGCACATACAACTATTGGGGGGAAAGAAGCAAATTTGAATTAGCATGTTGGGTCATTTCAGATAGCCTTGTCTGCTGAGAAAGGGCTTTGGAAGATCGTACAGGCTTGAAATGAATTTGTGAAAGCCAACTGTCTTACCCAGTGCTTCCTCCTTTAGGGTCAGAATTATTTTGGGGTCTTTGTCTAGTGTGAGGGAAGGAGGACCTTTGACATACTTCTGTATGTGTACATACACACACGTGTGTGTATGTACACATTGATTCACACTCCCAGACTTTGCGATTGGGGAATTTTAGTCTCTTAATTCCATTTTTCAAAGCTAGCTATACTTTGTTTTACTGGACACCTTTCTTCCTCTTAATAATTATTTGCTGTATTATTTAGTAAATGCATGTTCTTTTTGAACTGCAGAGGTCAGTTTCTGCTTTTATGCTCGTATCAGCTTCCAAACATGGAGATCAGAGCAGTAACTGCACAATTCAGGTACAGGTTTCTTGATTTGCTGAGGCAACGTTGCAGAAGTAGGTTAAAAAGGATATAGTATGATCACACAGGGGTTTAGCAGCTAGCATAAGTGAAAGAGTTCAGATACACTTTTGATGCTAACTTGAGATGATTTACTTAGACTATACAAAAAACCTTATTTTCAGAAAAAAGCAGAAGAAGCTCACAAGATTTTTGAAGGTCTTGGTCCAAAAGTTGAACTGGTAAGTTGTAGTTTTGTTTGGTTTTTTTTTTTCTTCCTTTTGTTCTATTTTCTGTGTTGCCAGTGTTGCTTTCGTGTCTGTAATTCTGTTGTGGTAAACGGATGTAGTTCTATGTTTATGTATGAAAGAAGTGTGTGTTTAAATATACTGGTGAATTGGGGCTTGAATGAACCGATTGGGCGCATAAGTGTAATTTTTTAAAATAAATTTGCATCTATTTGAGAGAACAGTTTGAAATACGAAAAAGTTGAAGTATATATGTAAGTAGTTATAATGGTCTAATTTTAAGTAATGAAATCTGTGCTTTGTGTTGAGTATCTTCTAGTCCCTTCAGATTGCTGCATCTCAGATTGAGTGCAATGTTGGCAGAATATTAAAATATTGTTAAATATATTGCATATACTTTTAGAATTACTTGCATTGAAAAGTACTAAGCGTACCTTTCTAATCCAAAATTGTAGCCACTTTACAACCAACCGTCAGACACAAAGGTCTACCATGAAAACATCAAAACGTAAGTGCTCTAATATCTTGTCATTGTGCCATTTAGGGGGTCTAGACTCAAACATTCACTCAAATTTTTGATTGTCGTGATTTCCAAATAGGACGTGTGTACTTTAACCATATTTAAAAGCTTCCAGTCTATGTAATTTTCAGATTTCTTTGTTGTAGAACAGTGCTGCAAGAAATGAGTTATATGTACTGAAGGCAAAGGGAAACAGTAACTTTTCATCATAACTTAAAGATAAAAATAAATCATAAAACTTACTTTTTAAGTTGGGAACGCTTATATTTTTCAAAGCCTAAAATACCAGATTTGACCTAGATGTGCCTAGTTAACTTTTCCTGAATGTACTGTTCAAAGAAGTGTTTCAAAAGTTATTACTTTCAATAAATGGTAGGAGTCCTGATTTTGTTGTTGTTATCTATTTATTGACTTAACCATGTACTCATTTTCTATCATGGGCTGCAAGCAGAGTTGTTGCGTGCTACACTTACTTGCTATTTAGGGCAAACCAAATTCAGTGATTTGAAGTAAACTTCTTGTCTTCTGGAAGAAACGTGGATTTTGAGGGAAATGAATTTTTTGTTTCTTTTTTAATATAGAACTTGTTTCTCAAATTTGTATGAGCTAGTTTCTTTAGTTCACTGAAGCCAATATTGTTTATAAATGGAAATAAAGTTTTAATAGATTAATTTTAAAATGTGTTTAAGCTTATTTGTACTCAAATTCAAATGTCCATTAAGTTGCATCTGATTACTCTGAATGTCTCAGTTCTGCAAAGGTGATGGTGAACTCATTTCTCTACAGAAAGTCATTCATAACGTAGAACAAAATCTTATTTTTTACGTGGCTATGTCAAACCAATATTGATTTCACTCTGTAACAATGTTATAAAATACCAAAATAGTGATCGTTCTATTGCAACAAAAATCAGCTTATTTTCAAAATATGTATTGCTACTAGACTTTGGTGAAAATAATTGCTGAATTGTAACTGCCGTAACAGTGCATATTTCTTACAAATTATCTTTGAGGAAATCCCACTCTATTGTAACTATGAAGACCAAGGCCTTGTCATGGCTTCTCTAGGATGGTAACTGGGAAGAAAATATTTACTTTCATGTCTCACTTTGAAACTCAAATACTGGTGGTTTTGAGACAAACTTTACTGATGTGGCATGATTATCCCAGTTCAAATTTGTTGAAGAACGTTACTGTCTTCGTAAGATTTATTTATTCATTAACCAATTTCTGTACTATCAGTTTTTACAAACGAAGAAATAAATTGTCAGTTTCAGATGTGAAGAAATGCATAGTGAGTTACGTGCATATTACTAAATGCTCTAACTTTTACTACCATTTTGTAATATTTTGTAAGTACAGAAAAAATCCTACAGATGACTCTCCTTTAAAAACTTCTCTTAAAAAAAAGTACTTCTTGCTCCACTCCTTCAAATACAGCTGTATAGCAGTTCCAAAATACTTAATTTTTTTAGTAATATATTGTAAAACTCTTAACTTTAGGATTGAATTACAAAGATAATTTTTTTTTCCCCCCCAAAGCATAATATCTTAAGCTAAATTTACTCATTTTAGCATATTATCTCTCTTGTGACGAAGGAGAGCACATAGCTTGAAATTGGAAGCTTTTGTGTCTCGATTGCTTATTCCAGCCACCTTCAAGAATCTTCTCTCTGATAAAATACAGTATTAGTTAGATGATTGTTTCATCAGGAATTTTCCCTCTGTTTTCTACCCCTGAAAATATTTTTCATAATAATGATCTGGCATCTAGAATCCATAT
>NW_008795131.1:1427046-1450611 GCF_000699145.1 Aptenodytes forsteri | reverse complement strand
AATAATACCCCCCCCCCCCCCCCCCCCCAATTTTATTTTCCAGAAACCAGGTGATGAGGAAAAAGCTAATACTATTCTTTAAAAGAAGAAATCATGCAAGAAAACAACGGGTAATACTACCATGTTTTTGTGAAAAGAGCACATGATTGGTTGGTTTTCTGTCTGGATCCTTGACTTGTATTCCCAAATGTGTCATGTGAATGACATTGATTAGAAAAATAAGATCTTAAGCTAAAATTTTGTTGATTTACTGGAAAATAAACTGCAGGTTTTGTAAATGTGGTTTGTTGATTATTTGACTGAAAACCATCTAAAGTACAATAAGGAAAAAGCTTTTTTTTCTTTCCTTTTCTTAAAGAGTATGAATGGAAGAGACCCAGTGAAAATCTTTAACTGTCATGCCTGGCTGAACTCTGAACTTCTTTTCTTGTATAGTAGCTATAGTATCTGAAAGAAAATGGGGCAGATCTTTGATTTTTTTCTGAAAGTCAGACAGCATTTTTAATCAAACTTGTGTATGTTAGATACCAGTATTAATTGACTTAATGCTTTCTCTTGCATGCTGTTGTAGCAAGTGGCATGCAAAGTCAAAAGGCTGTTTTGGGTGGTGCCTGAAAAATGATCTTTATTATTAAGAATAGCAGAAGATTATACATTCAATTGGAAGGTTCCACCATGAAAATGTAATGAATTATTTTTCTTCTTACAGTCCTAGGTTTTTTTACGTAGGAGCAGCTCCCTACATATTGCTGAGCTTGAGGACATACTACAATTATTCCAGCCCCATTCTGTTAGTTAAAAATTTAAAATAAAATAAATAAAAATTAAACCAATTCCATTAATTAAAAGCCTGGTACCAGAAGATGTGAGATTTCTGGAAGGCAGTAATAACAGTTACCAAATACCATTGCCATGTGTAAAGCAAAGAAATAGTGTGTAATATTCAAAATGTACATTTTTATATCCACTTCCTCACCTTCTCTCTGCTGAAAATTGGGTATATGTCATCTTCAAAATGGAAAGCCACTAGAGCAAGAAAAATATAGAGCCCAGCTGTGTTATGTGTACTGATCACTTAGTGTATTTGTGTTTAGTTCAAGGTTTACTTTTGGAATTTAACAGGAACAGAAAATCTGTCAACGTTATGATCAGCTGATGGAGGCATGGGAGAAAAAAGTTGACAGGATAGAAAATAATCCACGCAGGAAAGCTAAGGAGAGCAAAACAAGAGAGTACTATGAAAAACAATTTCCAGAAATCCGGAAGCAAAGAGAACAGCAAGAACGATTCCAAAGGTATTAACATAGATTTGAAATATTCCTATAAAATATCTCTTAGGACTTAAGTTTTAAAATTATTTATAATCAAATTGGTTCAGCTTAATGATTATGTTCATCACTTTATTCTTTAAAAAAGAACATTAGTGTATCATACAGTATAAAGTGTTCTTTCATTTGTTCACTGTGTTTCATGGCATTGAGCTCAAGTTTCACTTCACATCCTAAGGATTTTAACGATCGTCCTTCTTGTATATCCACTGTCTCACGCCTCGCCTTTTCCTGTCCCTCCCTATCAGCTTTGTCAGCGGTGCTAGCCTCATCAGTTTGGTGTCCTCTTGGGCTGCTTCAGTGATGTCTAAATTGTTCCTTTCCTACCCCCCTTTTTAGATCTGCCATCAAAACCCATATTTTCCAAAAGCAATACAGAAAAAGAGCTAATTAGCAAAGGCTAGTTAGGTTGTGGTGCTTGGTGAGACTATATGAGTTAAGCTGTTCAGATGCACAAAGAAGTTTGTGGAGTTGGTCTTAAGATAATTGGAGCGTCAGCTTCACGTGAGCCTGTTCATTTTCGGCTTACACCCTGATTTATGCTTAGTGGTTTTCTGTCACTGGGTGTCTGTGTTACCTCTTTGTTTCATGATCCCTATATTCATTAGCCTACACACTCAAAAATCATTTGACTTCTTTAATTAACAATTTGAGCGATCTTTTGTTGTACTTGCCGTGTAATTTTACTCCAGACATTTTTGCTTTTTGAAGTATGCAAGCTACGACAATTAAGTCCCTATTATTTAATTTTAATCTATCAGACATTTGTTAAATGGAAGCTGTACAAAGAGTCTTAAAAGGAATGAAGTACAATTCATTTGAGAGTTCACTTTATCTACGGTACTGTAGGTAGTGCTTTAAATTAAAATTAGGTCAAGTTTGATTCAGTTGTGTTCAAATCTGTTTATCTAATATTTGAAATCATTTTAATACACCTTTGAAAGTTCAAGCCCCATAAAGATTTCATCTCATTCTCTCTTCTGTCTGTCTAAACCCCCTTACTTCATAAAACATAGGAAAAGCAGATAGTTTGCAATATATCGTGAAGTCTGCAAGATCTGGCTTTGTGGACTCAAGAAAAGAGGAAAAGAAAGTAAATTGTTAGAATGGAAGCAGAACTCCTATCTATAAGAAGCTTTTACTTGAAGAATATAGCACATCTTTGTAATTGCAAACTACTTGGGAAGGGGCTGTCTCTTTACATTATATTTCTGTTCTCCAGTGTAATGGTATCTGTGTCTATAGCTGTGCTTGTAATACTATTGCTGTGTAAATACTAAGGTTTTTTGTCAGGTTTTTTGTGCAAATTGAAAAGTTCAGTAAAATCTTTGAGCAAATGAAGATCTTCTGCCTCTCTAATTATCAGTGATTTTTTTTTTTATCTCTGAAATGCTTTTTGACCCACGTGCTGTAATATATTATTATGATGTTCTTAAGTGTAAAGATCACTAGCTGAAAAATTCTTCCAAATTACAGCTCTCCCCATCAATTCAAAAGTTAAAAATTTTCCTTTGTTGTAATGAGTCTCGGTGCTGTATTAGTAACTTGACCAAATTGATGAAAGGCAAATTTAATGTGCTTTTTTTTCTTTTAAAAAATAAAACAAAAAAACCCAATCTCTTTCACAGTGTATCAGTTGTACTAATTAAGGTGATGATTTCTGTGCCACTGATGAACATTTCTCATACTCAGCAGAAGCCTATTAATGTATCTAAAACACCTACTGGCAGTGGAACCAGTGGTAACGCTCCTTTTTTGATGTTGACTCAAGCATGCCCTTCTTGCTGAGCTTTACAAATCCACCTGTAAAAATGAGCGGTTGTTTGAAATTGCAGTACGTGAACAGAGTTTGTACTCTGACGCTGCTTAAGAAAGCACAGTTCTAACAAACTAATTTGGGAGACTGGTAACAGTATTTTAAAGAATTTTGAAGGTTGTCATTGTTGTGTACAAAATCTGAAAATATAGCTATTTTCCACTTTATCCTTACTCCTTCTGTTTTCCTCTAATTCTAGAGTTGGCCAAAGAGGGGCTGGACTTTCAGCAACTATTGCTAGAAGCGAACATGAGATTTCTGAAATCATTGATGGACTTTCTGAGCAGGAGGTGAGGCTATTGTCTGTACTTTGCTATAGAAGCACAGCAAATGACTCAATATCCTTTTACTGGCAGTGAAATGTCCCTTTCAGAGGGTTTGGGTTTTTTTGATAAGAGAAACCTTTGGGGGCTGGTTTGAGAGAGTCTGTGTGAACTTTGGCTTGAAACAGGTCTTACAAATACTTTTCTTTTAAGGCTTACGCTTCCTAATTGCATCTGTCCTACATTTTTCTCATGCGTCTGTGTTCATTGCAGGCTTGCTACAACCTAGTTTTTTACAGCTCTAACAAACATGTGAAAACTCTTCCTTTCTAAAACCCTGCACCATTTTAGTTTTTCATCATTTGCAACACTATTTCCTTAACTGACTGTGTAAATGTTCATTGGGATAGTGGCAATTTCTAGGAGAGTTAAGAAGTGGACAAAAAGAAGTTTCAAACTAACTGTGAATGTATACTCTGGTGGAGCTTTAAAGAATTGTGTAAGTCGAGAACTGTAAACATTAGTAGCAACTTCTTGTATTCTTTACTTTTTCTTTTATTCTTTGCCTGTAGAATAATGAAAAACAAATGCGTCAGCTCTCTGTCATTCCTCCCATGATGTTTGATGCAGAACAAAGACGAGTGAAGTTTATTAATATGAATGGTCTGATGGAGGATCCCATGAAAGTCTATAAAGACAGACAGTTCATGAATGTCTGGACCGACCATGAGAAAGAGATTTTTAAGGAAAAGTAATGGGCTTTCTTATCTTTTATTTTTATTACATTGCAAATGACAGTTAAGTACCTAACCCCACAGTAAACATGAGTTAAATCGGGAATGCTGAAGCTTTTGTGCAATAATATTTGATAATGTTCTTAGTTGGATGAATGAAACATTGCAAAAGTTTTAGACTTCTCCACTTATTTTTCAACTGAGTAGGCTCACATGCATTTAGTCCTTAGATAAGAAATTCTCTTAAAAATACTGTAGTTCCATGATAAGATTAAAATGAGAAGAGTAGGTGTATGATCTCATTATATCAGCTAATAGCTAATTTTAAGTGCTTAATTCTAAATTTTCACAATTTGAAAACTAGGCTTTTTAGACTAATTTCAGTTGTGTAAATCAAAGGCTTGCTGATGGAACAGATTGTTTGGAAGACTGCTTTGCTTATTTGATCGTGAATTATGTTGTTAAACTTGAATAATTTCTGATTTATAAAAGGTTTGTCCAACATCCCAAGAACTTTGGTCTAATTGCTTCCTACCTGGAACGAAAGGTAAGAACTTTTTTAATATAAGTAGAGCCTAGGGTGGGATCCCTAACTTTCCAAATGTAAGTCATTTATCCCAGTATCATTTTCTTTTCCTGGAAAAAATTGTAAGTCCAAAAAAAGTTACTGCTTTGACAGGATTTTATAATACTTGATCAGTAACACAATCAATGCATGCAAACGTCTAACAAAAGTTAGTGAAACGACACTATTGACAACAATAAAAGAAAATGGCACTTCATTTAGTTTTGATCTTATTTTCTTTTTGAAGGAGGTAAGCTGCTTTAACTATTTCACTGTTTAGATAAGGACATAATTGCCTCTGCTGAGCCACTGTGCTACCTCTAAGAAATCTTGCCACCACCTTTCAAGTCAGTGGGATCCTACTGCTGGCTGAATTAGTCTTTAGAACGAATTTTAGTCTTTAGAACTGATTTTGCAGAACTGATGTAAGAAGTAATGGAGAATTAGGATTCGTTAAGACTTAGAATCTTGACTACGTATGGCTATTATGATAAATCGAAGCTTTCAAACTTGCAAAATGTCTAGTATAGATTAAATCATGCAGACTGAAGTAGCTGAGGGATATTATAAATACATGAGACTTGTGTTTAACACCATAATTTTATGCATAGTTATATTGTTGTATTTGTGAATTCACTTCCCTGCTGAGCAAACAAGTCTAAGAGAGTTTTATTTTAGTCTAGGGGCCGAATAGTTTAAGTGTTGAGAGAAATTAAATACTAAGAACGTATTTTTTATAGCAGTAAAACCTAATTTTTTTTAATTTTATTTTTCACTTTAGAATGTTCCCGACTGTGTATTATATTATTATTTGACCAAGAAAAATGAAAATTATAAAGCCCTTGTGCGAAGGAATTACGGTAAACGCAGAGGAAGAAACCAGGTAACTTAAATTTATTAATCACTTGGATATTGTTATTTTATTGTTTCATATTTACAGTCGTCTTACAATCCAATATAGCAAGTATATTATATGCATGAGGGGAAAAAAAAGAAAAACAATTATTTTTCCTTTACTGCATTTTTGCCCTTCTTAAATTTAAGTAATCCTGACCTCAGGGGTGTTCTTGGCTAGTTTTTTTTTTTTTTTTAGTTCTATGGAATATCTTCTTCCTTTGCACGTTTGTGACTTTTTTTTCATATGAAAATTCATTTTATTTGAGGACCCTGCCGTAGACATTTGACATTGGATTCGAATCCATCATTAAATCCTATGTTGAGGCCAACAGAAATTAGGTTTAGCATGTGATTTGCAGTGGAAAATATATAATCACTTCATAATGTCAATGTTTCTCAAAAAGCAGAAATTATTAGTGATCTTTATTTGGTGGTCAGGCTCAAAGTCAAACTGGAACTTAATAGCAAGAAGAAAGAGACCAATTTAATGCATGCAAATAAAAAATTCTGCTGATTCAGGAAGTATTCTTTTGGAAGTTTTGGAAGTCTTTGGAGGGAAAAAGAACATCATATTATGTACAAAAAGCATATAAATACATTTGCTAGGCTACCAGGGTTAATGTGGATATTGGAAAACAAACAAAAAAAATTAAACTTTGGATTTTTTTTTTTTTAGTATTTGTTTTTTTAAAGAAAGCAGGAGGAGTGCTGTGTGTTCACTGAACATGTTCCCTGCTCTTCCCATTCTGATTCCCCTTGCATCTATCAGGTATTTAGGAAATACTGAAAATAGAATGAAAGATAGGTCAGTGGCGAGGTTAGGAAAGAAGGCCATATATGAAATAAAGTACATGAACAGAGTAATAGATGTCACAACCAAGCCTGCAGGTATTTTGAGTTTGTGTCCTTAAAATGAATTTAACAGCTGGAAAACGGTATAGATGTGATGTGCTGAAGAAACACCCAGTGCATTGTTGGAACTGAAGCTTGGTGGGGGTGGGAGGGAGGGTCCTCTCAAATTCAGGGTTTTAGAAATCCACAGACCTTAAAATCTGAAGAGTTGTGGGTTATTGGATTTAGTCATATCTCAGCAGCGATACCAGAGAGAAAATTGTTGAAACTTTGAGGTATTGTAACTGCACAAAACTGTACGGAACTGCAAAACAGCAAATTAAGTAAATATTACACTTCAGGATATGTGAGTCCTTTTCAAATAATGTAAGTTTTCTGAGAGTCCCAGTAAATGTATTTTTTTTCTATGAAAGAAAATTGCTGCAAACAGCTTCAGTTGATAAGTTGATCCTGTTCACTAGAAACGGTCATCGTGTTGTGCTTCTATGGTGCTATATACTTAAACCTTTTAAATTACGGTCTGGTGTTCTAAGAGAAGAGATCATGTCACAGAAGACTTACTTGTCTGTACCCCACAAATTGTGGATTGCTTGGGATAAGGTCACTTTCGTTATGCGCAGGATTTAGTTAGAGCTTCTGCTTTGACTAATTGTGAACTGCTGTGATGGGAGAAATACTGGAAATATCCTGTATTTTGCCAGAACTTCTGTTAGCCCTTCTAAGCCTAATAATGCTTTTTAATAGGGAAAGTGTATTGTTGTGTGACTAGTGATGGTGAAAGATTCTGACTGAAGTATGGATGTATGGCAAATACAAAGAAGATGGAAATAAACTGGATTGTCCAAAATGTAGACAATCACTGTGGACACTAAACGCAGATAATGCTGCCATTTTAAGTGGCTCAGTTTCATATTCCAGTATAAAATGAGACTGGTGTGATCATAGTAAGTATACCCATGTTGAGCAATATCTTTGCCGTATGCTGTTCTTAGCTGTTCTAAGAGGTGAGGAGACAGAACTGGCTCAAGCTGTAATGTGATGTAACTGTAAGTTTTGAGATATTCAGAAGATCATAACTGTATATTTGAATGTCTTTCAACATTGTTAAACTTTAGAATATTGGAACTGGTAGAATTCAAAATTTGGGTGGATTTCTCAATCCATAAATTGTTTGCTTTCCTTGGATACTGCATATAAACTGGAAAGACTTTAATTACAGCCCTGTACACAAGGGTACAGATTTGTGAACTTAGCTCACTATAAAAGGAAACCCAAGGTGCTCTACCTGACTTTGTAACTGCTCCTCTGAATACTGATTTATATGTGAATAACTAAATACGTGAGTTGGAACACTGAAGCTGCTGTCATCGTTCATTCAACTCAAATTGCTTGCTCTTTGAATTTTAGCAGAGTTGTAGGTCTTAATTGCTAGTTGTTGATCCACATTAAGTACTACAGCAGATCACTAAACTTTGGGCAACTGGCTTGCAGGCTTAATGTGTGCTCTATGTTAAGGATGCAGATAAGTGTCAGGCTTCATAGATCGGAAGAATGTTGAGGTATACTTGCAAACTCAAGGAAATAGTCTAAACATTCTAAATGGGAAATTTTACCATTTTTGGAAGTTTAAACTCAGAAGTATCATAGTTAGCGTGTTTAGTAACGCTGTAGTAAGGAATTACATGGTACCAAAAATCATGTGTGTTTCTTAATTTTATTAATGATTAATTAGCAACATCTATAACAGCTAGTAAAAAAGAACTTGAGTGTTGAACTGCCTTGCTTGCCAGAATTTTTCTTACAGTTGCAGAATGCAATTCATCCCCCCTCTCCCCTCCCACACCCCAGCTTTGTTTGAAGCTGGTATTTTTCATATCTGAGTAGCAACCCAAAACTTCCTTGCTGATTGGCAAACGCAAGTCGTGTACGATTTATGATGTGCTCCAAGATGTGCTTATGCCAATAACAGGTGCTTCAGCTTAAACTCTTAATAGTTCATATATTTTTGTAAATTAGAAGGCAAGCAAATGGAATATTGCAGTGGAGAAGATATTAATCATGGTAATGATGTTGAAATCCTTCAGAGAATGTAGTGAGTACAACTTGACTCAAGTTTCAGTGTGGGGGGCTTTTATTTTAGAGAATCTGAATGCTAGATTAAGGCATGTCAAGTTAAGAGATGTAAGGCTTATTGAATTCTGATACATTTTTGTCCTCAAATAGGTCCAGAACGGCCTTTTTATAAAATGCTACCTAAACCATTCCAGAATGCTCACAGAGGCAACTAAAAAAGTGCATCTTAAACCAAATGTGACTTCTCAAATGAAGAGCAAGTTTTTAACATTGTATTGGAAGAAAGCATGGCTATGTGATGCTTTTGCATTGATTATAGAGAATTCCTTAAACAACTCATTGCAAGGAGGTTCTCTCCGAGTAAAGTTTTTCATTGAAATTTGGTAGCAAAGCGGTAGTCGGTAAGGGGTGCGTTTCTGTGGTCTGGCTGCCTGGTCAGCAGAAACGCGTGTCTGTGGATCAAGCTGTGTGCCTTTGCAGCAGGTGGTACAGTCCAGTGATCTGACTAGACAGAAATTTGCTGTATGTCTGTGACGGCCAATCAAGCCGAGCTCGGTGGGGATTACCTCGGGTGACCCCGGTGAGATTAGAAGGTTGTATGTGAGATGGGCAACTCTGCTGTAGGCAGCTTAAGTGGCAGAATGACACAATTTCCTGGAATAAACACGTTGCTGGGTCAGGCAGCCTCTGCTAAAGAGCTGTGTGATGTCGGTGCTGGTGTGGTTTTTGTCCTTTTGAATCGTACCCTGAATTAAAGCCCGTCCCCTTACCTGGATAGTAAAAGTTTTGATCAACAGATGAATGTGCAGGTACGTCGCTGACCGAGGCTTCAACTGTTTTAAGGTTTGTGTTTAACCTGCACTTGACCTATTGATTATGCATGTTAAATAAATTCACTGTGAAACAGAGAATCCTGTTATTTACAAAGTGTGATGTTAAGTTAGCCAGGCAAAAAGAACACAGGATTTTCAGTAACTGTTTTGTAAATAGATTATATGTAAAATACAATTTTTTTAAAATTTTTTTTTCTTCTGAAAATGCAATTTTTAACTCCTTACTTTTGAGGCCAATCTATCTAGCATGATGGAAATAATTTATCTTAGCGTGTCTCTTACATCTGGCCTGAAGGAAGTTTTTGCATAACCAAGTAATGCCAGCATCTTAAATGCTAATAATTTGCAGCAAGATGATAGTGGTTAGCGTTAGGGTTTTCTGCTCCAGTTCACATTATTAAAAGGTCAAAACCAAGTCCTTTTTGTGACTATTTCCAGCCTCAGTTTTGTCAGTGAAACAGTGACACCTGCTGCTACACTTACAGGAAGGTTGGTTCCTCTGTGAGAAAGAAAAGCCTATTTTGAGGAATTTTTCAGTGGACTGTAAAATCTGAGTTAATAAAGTCCTAGAACAGTAATCTTGTAGGTCTCTGTCCTTGTCCTTCCGTGAATTGCCAAGTGTACTTTGGGTATTTATTTTAAAGGTAGCTTTATATAAATATTACATGTATTTTGCTTTTTAACATTGACTTGCAGAATCTAGTGCCCAGTAAGGAACAAGTCGGTTCTGCACACACCAAATTTGAGTGGAGAGCATCTGGGTATTGCAGTTCTTCTGAATGGGTGACTCCATTGACGGAGGTGGTTTGATTAACCCATTCAAGCCCCTTCAATGTAAACCCCTGTGAGTGGTTCCTTCTGTGTGGCCATATCTGACTCCCCACCCTCTCTTACGTTCCGTAGTTTCTTATGAAAACATATTTAAGGCAGAATTTAAACTGTAATAATGCATTTTAAATCAATTTAGGTATTTTCAGAGAGGAGGAAGAGAGCTCTTTCTTCCACCTCCCTCTCCCCTCACCTTTAACTGGAGTCCTGCCCACTATAACCTCACCTGCAGCCTCAGGCTTTCTTTTCTCATTCTTCTGGTACAGGAGACTTGGATTTTTCTGTGGCACTGAGATCACCTTGTTACAGATACTGTTCCGTGTGAATGGGCAATATGGATTAAGCCCTAGATGCTTGATGGGGGTTGCTGGGTTTTGAGGCCCATCAGGAAAATTAATTCATTTACCATTTGCTTCACATAAGGGTTCTGGGAATTTGGGGAGCGGGTTACATGATTTATTTAGTGGCAGCCAACTACTGCTTGGTATCTTAACCTGGAGAGGAAGGAATTTGCAGGTGAACTGTGGACATAGAAATTCAGCAGCGTTGGAAAGCAAGATGTTTTAGCCATGTGCAGATACATCACTGTGGATGGCAAAAAGCAATATTTAGGCTCCTAAATATATTTAGGGAGGGTTACAACACTAAAACTTAAGGAAATCTTTTCTGTAGCCACATTTCATAGAACTTTCCTAATACTTGGGTTTTTTTTTTCTGTATGAGCAGTGTCATTTCTCTAATGCTTTCTTAAAACATCACAGGATATTTGGCTTGTCTAATGTTAGGCCACCTCTAACAGCAAAGTCAGAGAATGCCAAGGCTATTTTATTTTTTGTGTGATAAGGAATAGCAAAAACAATGCAACAAATTTTTCTTACATTTTTTTAGTTTATTTTTTTTAATTTTGTTTTTTTAGCAGCTGTAAGGGACCATGCTGGTAATTCTGTGTGATAACATTAAGTAACAGAAATTTCTTCCATTAATTCCTGTTTGAAGCAGATTGTATCTTCTGGAAAGTTTAAATCAAATTTATGTGCTTTCTGAAATGAGATACCCTTGCACATGGTAGTCATCTGGATCGCTTTGAAAGATAAGGAGCAAGAGTCCCTTAACAGAGAACGCATAAATAGTGTTTTGTGCAGTTTTTCTTAGTATAATAAAGTTTGAAAGATAAGGAGCAAGAGTCCACTAACAGAGAACGCATAAATAGTGTTTTGTGCAGTTTTTCTTAGTATAATAAAGTGTAATGGTAATTATTTTGTCATTTGTCAGTGCTTATGTGCTTGTAAAACTATCATCTCAATAAAGACTATAGTTTAAGAAATAAATAAATAATTCTAGGCTATAATTTTCCTTCTGTAAATTCACTGGAAACATAAGTCTAAAATTCCTGACCCAAGTTTTTGAATAATTATATTTCGTAATTACTAACAACAGTTTTGAGAAGATGGCTTAGAGTTGGTCTTAATGTTTATGCTACAAGATCTTCTGCTTCCAATTTGTGAGCTATCAGGTTTCACTATTTTAAAATGGACAACGTTAAAAATAAAATTTGAAAGGAGCAACACCATTACTACGCAAGAATGTTGGTCAGACCTCTCTAAGCACTTTTAAAATGTAGCTGTTCATTTTTAGTGTGGCATACAACAGTGCATGTATTTGTTGACACATGTATGTGTACATTATCACCTCTGTGCTCACTTTGCAAAAGAAGCCTGGACCTCCATGGAATTTATAAGACAAAATACTGTATCTGAATGGGGCAGCTGACCAGAAGAAACATAAGAAAAAAATAAACTGAGAGGTACTGAGGATATACAGCTAATATATAGAAACTGCATATTCTGTGGCAAAGGGGACTTCTGAAGTCTGGGAGATAATGCCTGGAACATCGTGTTCATTATGATTTTAGGGTGCAGATAGGTGTTACAGTTTTTGGCAGAGGCGTTTTACTGTTATGTTGACCGGTGTGCAGTGACTGTAACTTGGAATATTATTAAGTGGAAGGTAGAGCAGCATCACTGTTTCTGCTGCTCTGAGTACAAGCTGCTACACCTTTGTGTGATCAAGTTGTTATAATGTGTAAATGCCATTTCATTTCAGCAACAAATTGCTCGTCCTTCTCAAGAAGAAAAGGTAGAAGAAAAGGTAGAAGAGGAAAAAGCAGAAAAAGCAGAGAAAAAAGAGGAGGAAAAGAAAGATGAGGAGGAAAAGGATGAGAAGGAAGAATCTAAGTAAGTATATGTACTGAAAATGCATTAATTCACTCTGGATTGCAGTTTTTTTGCAAAGATCAGAACGGGATTCACTTTAGCCTGACAGTGAAATCCGGACTGAAATCTCTTGCTGTTTAGGTTAGGTTTTGTGCATTAAAAAATTTTTTTGGACATACCAATTTCTCTGTCTTGCTGAACTAATCAGACTGGTGGAAAAAGCCATGGGATTATTTTTTTGCACATATAATAATTTTCGTATCTTGTTGGTTTGGGTTTTTTTCATATGTTCTATCACAGTGTTCGTATTTTCTTTGAGGTTGATAATATCATGTATCTATGTTATTCTCTAGCGACTCTAAATTGTGGGCAGCAAGTGAATTCTGTTTCACTAAAGGCATCTTTTGGGTTTGCGGAGTTTTGTTTGTGGTTTGAGTTCTGTTGTTTGGGGATTTTGGGGGGTTTTTTTACCTCCATATTCAGGAATATCTGCCTATAATGGCTATCTGAATGTGACTGAATTATATTTTAACTATTCCCAGAGAGAATACCAAAGAAAAGGACAAAACTGAAGTTGCACCAGAGGAAACAGAGGAAAGGGAGCAGGCCACTCCTAGGGGCCGAAAAACTGCCAATAGTCAAGGTCGTCGTAAGGGCAGAATCACCAGATCAATGACAAATGAAGCTGCACAAGCAAATGCTGCTGCAGCTGCAGCCACTGAAGAACCACCACCGCCTCTTCCACCCCCACCAGAACCTTGTGAGTAGCATTTGTAGGACACTCGGGGACCCATCTGCTCGTGAGGCTCTTCACTGACATAAGGCTGTCTTCTGTGCGTGCAGTGCACTTTTTTTTTCCTTTTTAGTATTACATCTTAATTCTTAGGCCTGCTTATAATTTTGTGACTGTGTGGTACTGTTAAACTTGACGAGTGTAACTTCATGAATAGTATATGTGTAATCAGTTGACTCTGTTAGAACCATACAGGGAAAAAAAAGGCAGTTCAGCCTTTCTATGGCAACTACGTTTTCTCTCTTTGCAGGGTTAATGATGGATCTGTAGAGATCCAAATGCCTTTGACACAGATTGACTTACAGGCTGTAGTTCATAGAGGTTATTGTTAAATGAGTAGGCCTGATATTTGAGTACTTCAGGGAGTTTCATAATCTGAAATAGATCCTAGCAAGTTGTTTTTGTTGTTGTTGTTTCTGCATTAGATGGCAAGAGACTTCTTTAAAATAAAATGTTACTTTCTTGGCACGTATGGTTAGAAAAGACTGCGCTATCTCTGGCTGCATTTCTGAAAAGACTGACATAATTTGTGGTGGTGCAGAAATACTAGCAAACAGAATACCTTGTGGCTAGTAAATAATTATCCAGGATGGCGGGGCAGATTTTTTTTTTTTTTCCCTTGCAGTGCTCTGCTGTGGCAAAGTTGTTTGCTCATAGCTCTTCAACTTGGTAGTTACAGGCAGCTGCTATTCTAGAATTTGTAACAACTCTTTTGTTGCTCAGATATTCTGCATATCCTGAAGAACAGAGTAAGTGGGCGAATTAGTTCTTGTTTAACTGGAAACATCAGAGATTGTGACAGGCATTCTTGCTCAGTTGATATGGTGGGGTTTTGTCAGCAGCTAGACTAAGGCTGTTTTTTGCTTTTGGGGTTGTTTTTTAAACCATTTTTGCAGGGTTTTCTGGAAAATCCAAAATAGTTTTTCAGTGGATCAGATACCTTATAGTGTCCTACTTTTATTGTTTAACTGAAGTTTTTGAAGGGTCCATGTTGCATGCTATGCATAATGGCAGGTTTTATGAAAAGGAAATGGAGGCTGTTGCAGCTTAATGCCGTTCAGAAATTTAAAGTGAATGATATCAAATCCAGAGAAATGAATGAAAAGTATTTTGCATTGAATCATACTTAGTTTTCTGCTTGGTTTTGCTTACTGGTTTTTTTGGTTTCTTTTATTTTTCTCTGTTTGTCCAGTAGGAGACTCAGTGAATACAAGAATAGTAGATACCCACCAACCAATAAATAACCATTTCAGTCCTTTCCACAGCATTCAGTGCAATAAGATAGAACTAGCTTATAGTGTGTTGGATTGCTGCTTTTGGTAGTTGATGGTAATTATTGACAGTTTAAGTAAAATTTTAGTGATAAATACATCTAAGTTACTTACAAGTCTTCCTTGACAGATAATTAATCATAGTTTTGTAGACAGAATAGTTTTGAACAGTTTGCTGAGATTGCAGTGGTTCCTACTATATCTCTAACTTGGTGTAATGGAGACTGACTACTTCCCACTGACAAGAGTAGCTTTCCCTAGTGACTTGAACAAGCCTTAATGTAAATAGAGTAGTTGACTATGGGATGCATGATTGGTGCTATAATAGTGAATCCTGGTCTTTTCTCTGATCAGTGTCTTTTTTTCTCTTTCAGCTTCGGCAGAGCCTGTGGAGACATCCCGCTGGACAGAAGAAGAAATGGAAGTTGCTAAGAAAGGTAAACCTTTTAAAGCTTTTGACTTATTTCTGAATACTTGTATTTACAAAATTACAATAATTTACTGAATTACTGAATATGAGTGCTGTGATTTTTTGCAATGCTACGCTGAATTAATAATTTGAAACTTGCTGTTGTTGCATGCCTTTTTTTTTTAAAGAAAAAATCTTTAACAGACAAAATCAGTTTTTTGAGACTCATGTTGACTTTTTTCATATGGGCTACTTAGAACTGTTTGATGTTGTACTTGGTCCACAGAAGTCTGTGAAACAGATGTGAAGTTGTGTATGTCATATGTAAATTTTCAAAGTAACATGTTTATAAGTTACAAAAATTCCTGTTGTAGTTTATAACTTGTGTATTCATTTGGTAGATACTGTTACCTGTAAATTTTATGCATAAAATCAATATTTTAGCAGAGGTGTTACATATTAGCAACAGCAAAGAGTTAAGTCTGAAGGCTTCATAAGCAGACATTCAAGCTGACACAGCTTTTTTTCGCCACATTAAGTAGTTATCAAATACATTGTCATAGTGAGAGTTCTCTTAAGGACAGCAGTACTTCTGATCTTACCTTCCCATAGGCATTGTTGTTCCATTTATTTGGGTTTGGATAGCTGAATTATTTATCATAGTAAATGTTGGTTCTTATATGTTTGAACAGGCCTAGTGGAACATGGACGAAACTGGGCGGCAATTGCCAAAATGGTTGGGACGAAAAGTGAAGCTCAGTGTAAGAACTTCTACTTCAACTATAAAAGGAGACACAATCTGGACAGCCTCCTCCAACAGCACAAACAGAAGGTAAGTACAGTGGGCATTGAATATTTTGCAGGGGAAAACTTGGCATCTTTCTGAAGTCATTCATCACGCTTCACTAAGACTGTTTTGCAATCATCACTTGTTTCCTTTTCTACTTGTTTTTGTGTTGTGACATAAATCTCCTAGAAAAGGCAGTTGATGCTCACTGACCTGTGATACTAATCAGTTCTTGCTTTAAAATGCAATAGAAAAATTTCTATCAGATAGAACGCTCAAGCCTGAAGAATTCTTTAGTGCTCTGAAAACCACGTTCCTTATCAATACACCGGCGACTATAGAAGTTCAGGTCAGCGCTGTAGAACAGTTACCTTGAAGCACGATAAGTACTAAGCTTACAAAACAGAGCAGGAGAATTGGTAGAAGACCCGGAACTGAAAGTTTTGGGGCATCTAAAGTAGAATCCTGAGTGTTGGAATCCTCTGAACTGCGGTGTTATCCTAGTGTTCTCTCACTGAAGTGAAGAGCATCAGTGTCTGTGTTTGCTGCAGTAGTTCTGTTGTCCCCCAAACATATCTTGAGACAGTGGTTTGTTCCCAAACTTATTTTTGTTCAGGATCAGCAAAAGCTGGCCTGAATTTGAAAGAGTGTGCCCTTGTGAATGAATCTGTGCTAAATAGGGAATCTCTGTCTTTCATTTCAACCTCAAATTGATGAATAACAATGCGTGTAAAAGGAAATAATACTTGCAAATTTTCAGTACAATGTAAATGCCGTGTCTTTATCAGTCTTCGCGAAGGCCCCGTGAGGAGCGAGATGTATCACAGTGTGAGAGTGTAGCTTCAACTGTGTCAGCTCAGGAGGATGAAGATATTGAAGCATCTAATGAAGAAGAGAATCCAGAAGACAGTGAAGGTAACTTTTCTGGGAAGGAAACTTGTGTATGCACAGAAAGGGACGTATGATTTGTGCCAATTATATGCTCAGAAAGCGTGTTCCACTTCATAATGTAGTGCTCAAATACTATGTTTCAGTTAGATTTTAGCAATTGGAACTCACTTCACTAGTTGTATCTGAAGGAGAAAAAGCATTTTTAGTATTGAGCAGCCTTAAGATGTTATTGCTTAGTATTTTGAGATGCTTTGACTATGCCATCTTCCAGAGGGTAAACTGACAGCAAAAAATTGTGCGTGTTGAAACAAGTTGAATCAAAGATATTTAGTCTTTGCTAGTTGTAGCCTTAGTAAAGCTTCAGACAGACAAATTTAAGTGTTAGTTTTTTTAAATGTGTTGGTTGCAACTGCTAATAATTATAGGCACTCAACATCAATCCGTCTTGGCCAGCCTTTTGTGAAGCTGTAAGCAATAGAATTCATAAACGATGAATCAGAGGATATAGCTAAGTGTTGGGGATTTTGGGTTTTGGTTGGGTTTTGTTTTGTTTTAAGCTGCAGTGTGTGTAATTCAGCAAATTGTTCACTTCTATAATAAGTCAAAATTAATTACTTGTTTTACAGATGGGTAGGTTAAAATTGATGGATCCTTATTGCATCCCTTTGTTGAACAAACATTCTTAAAATATTGATGTAGTTCTGAAGAATGAAGACTCTTATCAGAAGATAAGACTTGAATATAGCTTCTGTGTTCTAGATGTTGCCATAGTTTTTTATAAATGTTTTTATTTATCTAAAAGCTATTTATATTATAATGGAGTTCATAAACTAGGCTAAAAGGAGGAGGCTAAAAAATTCTTCTTTACTGCAAGAATCAACACCCATCTTTAATTGGTATCCAGTTGTCGATGCTGTTTACACCTTTCACAGAGCAAAGAAGGCATTTTCAAGAAAACAATGGTGATTGAGAAAGGAAGTAAACTAGAACTGTTAACTTAACAGCAAGAATTGCAAGTCAGCATGTCTATAAAATGTGACTGATTTTCATGTAAAATCGGTGTTTTGCCACTTCTGCCAGTGATGTGTCCAAAACATGTTAATTTAAATCATTAAAGCTGCACCTTAGGTACTGTGAATGTTGACTCTAATCTTGTAATAAAGCTGCATCATATATGGAAGTACCAACTCTTTCACATATGCAGAAGAGTTTACTGGGCTGGCTCTCTATAAGATCAGAGCTAGCTAAGTAGTCTTATTTCTGTAATTCCAGTCTCCCTCCTTAACCTGTATCTGCTGATTTTTGGTTACTCTCCCTTTGTGAGTCAATTCTTCAAGGCAATTGTCTCGTTGTGTTTTGGGACACCAGGCAATGAGTCAATTCTTCAAGGCAATTGTCTCGTGTTTTGGGACACCAGACATATATTTGATTATTCTAAAGAAGCAGTTCATGGAAGCCTAGTTAGATTTCATTAACATGGAACCTTTATGCCAAAACGTTTTTTTTTTTTTTCTCCCCAGGTGCTGAAAATAGTTCTGATACAGAAAGTGCTCCATCTCCAACTCCAGCAGAACCTGCTAAACCAAGTGAAGAAACTCCATCTGAGAGTGCTGCTTCGAAAGTAACCACTGAGGCGACAGCAGAACAAGAATCTACCATTAAACCTGCAACCAGCACATCTCCCTCCTTAACAGCCCAAAGCGTATCAACAGCTGAAAGTCAGAACCCTGAGCCACAGGTTAAGGAGGAAATAAATAATGAGGCAGAAGAGCCTATGGAGGTTGACAGTAGAAGCCATCCAGTTGAAGCTAAGCCTGTGATTACTCTTCCAGTGCATACCAAAGTAGAACCTATAGAGACTGAAATGAGGCTACCAGAGAATATTCAAGTGAAAATAGAGAGTGATACCAAAGAGAGAGATATGGAGAAACCCAAGGAAAAGTCAGAACCAGAGGAAATGGACTATAGTCTGTCACAACAAGTTAATACAGCAAGACAAGAATCCCATTCAGATAATGATTCGAGTGCCACCTGTAGTGCTGATGAAGAAGTTGATGGAGAACCTGACAGACAAGGGTGAGTTTAATTATTTAGTGTTCAAATATTGCCATCTTTAAGAAGTTGTTTAAAAAGTGATTTTACTTAACTGTGATCCAAAAACTGTCATCAGTAGCAACGTTTTTGTTACGAGTTTCTACTAGGGAAAGAATTTCTAAAGAGTCTTTGCTGGAAGTGCAACAGAGGGAAATGTTGATATAAAATTTTGGTGAAAAGCCAAAAGAAGGGCCTCCTAAGGCAGGGTAAGGCAAAATTCTATGGTGATAGACTGACTAGGTAGGTAGCAAACTAGCACAACTACCTGGAAAGCTAGAGAATGAGGGAAATGAAGCCATCTGGGATCGGTTCAGAGAATGGGAATTGTGTTAATTGTCTGGAAAGGACAGCAGCTTACTGAAACAAGGAAAATTTGCCAAAGCAAGAAAAGAGATTCAAGATGCTCCTGGCATGAGTTTCCATGGTAAGTAGCTCTGTGGCACTTCTGGTGGGGACGTGAAGATCTTGCTGCTGCAGGATTTTCTGGTACACAGCTATTTAAAAATCAGTGACCAACTAAAAAAATTAAGTAAGTAAGTAATGTGGGGAATTTTGTAAATGCCCCCATCTATCCACTAAGAAACTCAACAGTGATTTGTGTAACTGGATCTGTACTGAAGTTCTTTGGTTTGGTTTGGTTAGTTTGTTGCTTTTACACAATACTTACGAACAAATTTACACATTCAGAAGTAGATTTGGAATATTTTTATAGTGTGATTGGTTAGTCTGGGATAGTATGTGGGCTCTCCGTTCCCTTCAGTGAAAAACCGTTTGAATGTAGAGCCAAAAATTTGGAGATGGAGTTGTTTTAATTGATTCTTGCTCTCACAAACTCAGTTTAGTAGAATGCATCTAAAACTCCTTGAATTTGACAGGGAAAACAGCCTGAATATATCTCTTAGTAGGAGATGAAACTTGCTTTTAAAAAAATAATCATCTAGGGGCATAAAATATTGATATTTTAGTTAGCTTAACATTTCACATTTATTTGCTTGTATAACCTCTAGAGTCCTGTACCCAATTACTGTCATTGAACCATGTTATATCAATCAGTAGAACTGAATCTCTTGAAAGCTATCAATAATAGAGTAGTGAAAGTATTTCTCACTCTTACCAGTCAGTGTCCATAAATTAACAGGCAAGTGTCCTGAGAAATGGATGACCTCTTTCTCTACGGTGTACAATGTCTTCATGCAAATACTAGTTCCTGGGAACTTGGCCCTAAACACTGTGGGTAACCTACATAAGTATATAGGGCTTTAAATGGACAATGCTGCATGTCTTTGGAACCATTTTATCTTTTGGGGGATGGCTGACACCACTGATGATATTTGAAGTCTTTTTAGTGTTCTGCTGGTGCAATTCCTATGTAGCCCTAGCGTAGCATTGGAGCCAATGCCCCCTCCCTCCCAGTGGTCTTAATATACACGGAGTACCAAGGATAGATGTTAAATGTCAAAAGTATCCAGTATCATTGTTCTGCATGTGCTCTCTCGAAGAGTGCAGTTGATGGTGTTTCTGCACTTTCTTGCCTCTTCAGACATAATCTTTCCACTTCACAAATATACTAGCCCTCCATGTGAAAGTAGTCTATTGTATACAACTGTTTGTTTATTTCCTGTGGACTAAATATATCTAGTGTTTCCTATCTTTTTTTTCAAAGCATTCTTTCTAAAGAAGGTTGCATTCTTGCAGTACTGTGCATATAGAAACAGTATATGTAAATTTCTGGTATTGGAGATTCTGAACACTTCTTTTGGTATTTCTCTGTATTATAAAAATACAGCAGCATCTGTTGCCTACTCTACCAGATGTGCTGTGGGACAAAACACAACATAATTCTGATTTTTCAGCTATTTGTCCAGTGTGTTAAATGTGGTGTTCTTTTGAAGTTGAGAGGCATACTTTTGCCTGTAAATTTTTTAAGATGTTTAATCTTGGTCTTTTTGGTGATATTTTTCCCTTCCTTCTATCTCTTTTTCCAGTATCTTCAGCAGGGAGTCAAAGCCCTCACTGTTAAATCCCACTGGGTCAATACTGGTATCATCCACAATAAAGCAAGGGCAGATGGACCTGCAACAACTTCACCACCGAGCTGCTGTCATACCACCTATGGTATGGGGTGTTTTAAGTGATGTTTGAAGGAGTATTCGTTGTCTCTAAAACTAGTCGCAACACTAAAGTGGCAAAAATTGTGAAACAAATGAAGAAATGTATCATTAGCTTTGTTATCATAATACTTTTGAGGGGTTAAGTAAGTTAAGTACAAACAAATACGCAAGTAATAGCTTAAAAACAGGTGTGGACCATTTGAAACATTCATACATGGACTACAGCTGCTGCAGTGGAGGCATTGAGCAAGATAGTTACTTTAGTAAGTACCTGTATTAATGTACCTGACGTTATACCTTCCCCTCCTTGTAGGTTTCTTGCAGTCCCTGTACTGTTCCTGTTGGAACACCAGTGAGTGGTTATGCGCTGTATCAACGGCACATTAAAGCAATGCATGAGTCAGCGCTGCTGGAGGAGCAACGCCAGAGGCAAGAGCAGCTGGATATGGAGTATCGAAGCGCTGTAAGCCCTTGTGGCGCTTCCAAGAGCCCTAATGTTGAGTGGGAAGGTAGGCGTTTTCACATCTGTCATGGAAATAACCCTGCATTTTATGTCTGCCTGTTGCACTGCTGCCTCGTTTAAGAATGAAAGTTTACTGTACCGATAATTAATTATTGCTTTCTGATAGCACTTGATTGAAGGAACCTGTCTACTATACAGATCCTGCTGCAGTTACAGTGCTGGGAGAGCTACATTGTAGCCCACTTAGATAAGGCAGAAAAACTGGCTTCATTTGGGTGAAATCCAAAAGTGAGTTGTTCCTACAGAGAGAGATTCAGAAAGATTAAGCGTGCAGGTGAGAGGACCCAGATAACTGCGTGTTCTGGGGGAGCCCTTTTCAGAAGCTTAAGGTGAAGATGGGAGAGAATAGCTAAAGGGAGTATGAGCACAATTAAGAGGAATGTTTTACTGCACTGGAGTACGTCCGTGGACATTAAGCCCTGGAGTAGGGCACAAAAGTATGGTAGAACTGTCATGCTTTAGCCTGTCTGTCCGCAGGAGGGCTGTGTAAAAGGTTCTTTCTCTTGGGAATATGATGGTTCATTGCTTTTGTATATATAGAGGATACTTGGAGGCAAGGTTTGAACTGAACTCTGGGATCTGGACCTGTTTCCTGAATGTGATCCCTTAGTGTGATTTTCAGTACAGAACAAGGCTAAAACTGCTCACGGAACCTGTCAGGGTGACTAAATAAGGACATGTCTGTTACCGTTGGTGGTTACAGGAAAGTGGTGAAATATTGGCTATATTTTCATTCTTTGAACTGAAATTATTTCAATTCTATCGACAGCTTGCAAATTACAAACAGCTTAGCAGAAGATTGCTTTTTTCTGTGCAAGAAAAGCGTATCCTATGGGAGGCTCAGTTCTGTACTAAGTGTGTAACTCTTGCCTCAACTTTCTTTACTAGAAAAGGAATAGGTCCACAAACTGTACATTGTAACAGGGGAAATAAACCGAGTGAGATTAATGTGCTGAATGTTGCAATGTTAGAGATATCATCGCAGTTGCATAATTCTGCATTTTTAGATTTTATATTCTCATGCATTGTTTCTGTTGTCTCCACAGTATTAGTAACATAAGCTATCATGTCCTTTGAAACTCAAGTATTCTGTATTTAATATGCATGACAATTTTAAATTATGTTATGAAAATGCTTCACCTTAATTACTTTTACCTAAGTAAAATGAAAGAAACATAACCATTTTTTTGCCTGTTAAAATAGTGAGAAGGGAGCTTGTGGATTTGTGGAGGGGAGGATAAGATTGTGGTTTTTGGAAGTTGCTTCTTTAGGTGGAAAGTTTGGGGTTGCTTAACAGTACCATTTAACTGAAATTCTACCTGAATAACTCTTGGCATTGGCTGTACGGTATTATGAAGTGTGGGAAAGTTCTGGAGTGAAGTCTCTGCCAGCAAAAATTAAGGTGGTTACTGAGGCAGACAGAGAGGGAAGGATAACGTGGTTAATGTAAATGGGTTCTACAAGCCTGGACATCTTAATCTGAAGACTAGAAGGGGCTGAGATGTCATCAGATCATTACAACAGCTACTTCGTAAGATACACTGTGCATATGAAGCTTGTCCACCAACTGCTGTATGTAGCAGTGAGCCCACAGACTGTTTAAAAACCTTGTGTTGCATGCATCAGAACACTGCCTGTGTTGTGGGGCATCTTGTCAAAATAAAGGCCCTGTTGTTGAATTGGCTTATAACAACCTACGCAATACTTTACCATGAAATAAAATAGTAAAGATCCTTTAGAAAGCTATTATGGGACGATTAGTACCATCTTTCTTTGACTATGGAGGTTAAAGATATGAATTTACAGCTGCAGTAGACTTGTTCTGGCTTGTAATTTTGAATACTTAAATTGTCCATTGCCAAAGAAAAGGAATATCTGAAGTTCTGGTACTGGATTTTTAATTTCCTAAATTCAATAAAAATGTATTTTCCCTTTAAACACAATTGGTGGGCAATATTGGTATTTGAAATTTGATTTGTAACTTCTCTGGGCAAGCAAACAAGGAAGGGAGGCTTCTTGTCTGGTGGGATTGGCCTGTAAATCTGGCTGAACTTGCATGTAAACCTGGCTGATGCACAGAATTTAGAAAGGAATCTTCTTTAAATGAAATCTTTTTCAATAGTAGAGCTTTCACTTAAAGGACCTAAAGGATCCAGATACTGTTTTTCACATATAGAAAGTATGAGAAAGTTTTTCAAAGCTTTGGATATAGAAGTTGTCATGGTTTAATCTCAGCCGGCAACTGAGCACCACACAGCCGCTCATTCACTCCCCCCCCCCCCCC
>NW_008795131.1:1397311-1426852 GCF_000699145.1 Aptenodytes forsteri | reverse complement strand
GGCCCCCCCGGCCAGCTTTCCCCAGTTTATGTACTGAGCATGACGTCCCATGGTATGGAATGTTCCTTTGGCCGGTTTGGGGCAGCTGTCCTGGCTGTGCCCCCTCCCAGCTTCTTGTGCACCTCCAGCCTTCTCAGTCAATAGAGCATGGGAAGCTGAAAAGTCCTTGACTAGTGTCAGCACTGCTCAGCAACAACTAAAACACCGGGGTGTCATCAACATTATTCTCATCCTAAATCCAAAACACAGCACTGTACCAGCTACTAGGAAGAAAATTCTGTCCCAGCCAAAACCAGGACAGTAGTATAGACATAAGAACATAATAAATTAAGCTGTACCTTAATACTACTTTTTAATTGATATATTTGTACCTGATGAGTACATCTGCCATTGGAGTAGGCCCTTTGTTTAAAATTGTGCTGTAAACTGGACCTTTTGACTCCAATTTCTAATCCAGGGTTCTTTTCTTTCTGGTAACTTTAACCTTCACAGGAAAGCCGGTGGCCTATATGCCTTATGCTGAGGTCAAGCGAGCAATAGAACAGGAAGCACAAGTGCAAAATACAGCAACAAGGTCAGCATCACCATACAGGCTATCTCCAAGAGAAGTCAATAAAGCCTCTCCCCAGCCTGATATGAATGCAGCTCGCTATAGTGTCCCACCAGGTAAATATTTTGTCACGTATCATAGCGATATGTAGTCTTCCTTTGGAAGCTGGACTTCTGTGACTTGATGTAGTATCAAGTTGTTCTCTAAACACTTCGTGAATTAACAAAAGAAGAAAATAGATTGTTTTCTGTGTGTGCATGTAAATAGGTGCTCAGTATTTTTCTAGCTCCAGTGAGGTTGTATTTTGGTTCTTTATTGCTGCTTCAGCTGCATAACATGGATTTTATTAAGCAAATAGGATGATCTGAAAAGTGTTAGAACAGCATAGGGACAAAGTCATCAGGAGTTTTTCAGCTTAATACAAGTACCATCATATTCATGGGTGGCCTTTCTTATGAAGAGGGGAGTTGAGGAAAAGTGAAAGCTGCTGCTATCTTTGGCATTAGTTTCTGACTGTAACTGCTTAATATTAAGTCTGAATGTTTTATAAAACAGTGAAATAACTGACAAATCTTAATTCTGAAACTTGGATTATTACTTTTCCCTTCAGAGTATGATGTCATGCTAAGATAAGACAAAATCAGGGAAGCTTAGATTATACTTGACTCAGTTGCATTCCATTTAAAGAATAAGAACTTTCTTTAAAAACGGGAAAACAACAAAAAACTTGAATGTACCCTGGACTGCTATTTTAAAAGCTTAGTTTTCAGAGTCTGCGATTCTACCGTGCAGCTTTTGCCGTTTCTTTTTGAACTTTGATGCAAGGTTAGATGTTCTCCATTCAGTTTCTATGCATAACATACACTTAGACATAGTGAATTTCAGAGTTGTAAATATAGCTAGATAGCTTTCGGGTATTGTGAGGCAATTCCCATCAGAAATTGTCAGGTGAACGGTGCTATTTCTGTTGTTGTCTCTCTAACAACTAGTAGAGCTGAAACAGACTGTAATGTTTAATGTACAATTTTTCCCCAAAGTTCTCCAGCCAGCACCTCACCAAGTAATAACCAATATACCTGAAGGAGTCCGCCTTCCAACAACCAGACCCACCAGACCACCGCCACCACTCATTCCATCCTCCAAAACAAGTGTGCCATCAGAAAAACCTTCCTTCATCATGGGAGGCTCAATCTCACAGGTAAGAGAATTATTATTTGAAAATCTGTGCTTACATCAATTTTTTTCCCTTTCACCAGCCTTCAATGTCTTGTACTTGATTATGCGTTCACAGCATTAACACTTAAGACCTATACATGCCACTTCTAAAAGTCCAGGAATTACAGGTGCCTTAGAACATGTTGCAGTTGTTTACATTTAGTAGCATGGTTGAAGATGTCCAGTTTAGGTGAACTGCATCTCCAAATTGACAGTGACGCTACACTCCTGGTGTTCTATGCTTTGATACTTTGCAGTGGTATACTGTAGCATTTTAAGATGGGATCATAGTAGTATTAGCATTCTCCTTTAAACATAGATGTGAATCTTCATTCCAGAAACAAGAATTAACATATATTATATTTGTTGTTTCAGGGAACACCTGGCACTTACTTAACATCCCATAGTCAAGCTTCCTACACCCAAGAAACTGCAAAGCCATCAGTGGGTTCTATATCTCTTGGGCTGCCAAGGCAGCAGGAGTCAGCCAAATCTGGTAAGAAAAGAAAAGAAAGGCTGACGTGTTTTATATAGACTATTTAATGACTCATAATTAAAGGAAAAAAAACCCCAACCTTTTTCTTTTTCTTCTTCTGAATAGCTTCCCTGCCCTATATCAAACAAGAAGAATTCTCTCCCAGAAGTCAGAATTCCCAACCTGAGGGACTCCTGGTCAGGGCGCAACATGAAAGTGTGGTTCGAGGTAAAGAAAGTCATACAGATTAAGAAACTTTGTCAGAGCCTGAGAAAACTGAGAGAATTAACTTTTAGAGCTCAAACTGCTGAAGTGTTACTTTGAAGTATTATATGATTAATCTGCTCCCTGTTTTCCGAGGCGTGTGTATTTGTAGCAAGCTCCTCCTGTCTGCATGTCTCATTTAAAAACATTTGTTTCAAGGCATGCCAATTTCAAAATTAAGTTGTTCACTAGAGCACATGCAGAGCAATACGTGAAATATCCAAATACATCAAAAGAAAAGAAACTAAATACCATGGATTAATGCTGTAAAAGACTTTTCGTCTGTCAAAGACTATGTTAAAAGAGGAAATAGTCTAACTGCCTCTTATGCATGCTGTTAAACTGAAATTTTCCCTGTATTTTAGTGTAAACTAACAGTTCTCACTGGAGTTTTTAATTATTTCAAATAGAGTAGCGACTTTTTTTTTTTAATTCTCTTATTTATCAGGATGTCTTATTATTTCAAATCAGGTACCACAACGATACAGGAGGGAAGTATAACGCGAGGAACTCCAACCAATAAAGTTTCTGTTGAGACCATTCCTTCTTTGAGAGGCTCCATAACTCAGGTATTTTTCCCCTTACTGAGAAGGCTGTAGCAAAACAGCATATTTAAACTATCACCGTGAATGTATTTGCATGTCTGAAAAAGTAAATCAATATCACGGAGTAGGAACTGCCGTGAAAAAAGGGATTTTAATACAATCAGATGGTCAAATCCCACTATTGCTGAAGTCAGCATTGCCATGATTTCATCTTCATGTATATGAGCCTTTAAACTCTTTAAATAAAACCACCAGAGCCTTTGGTATACCAAACTGAAGGCTTATTAGCAACTTCCATGAAAATAGCATCACACCTGAGTTCAAATGTTAAAATCAACTGTAACCAGTCTTGTGCAGATGCTGTTTAAAGCCAAAAAGGTAAATTAAGCCCTTTTGTCTCATGATTTTTTAAGTGCTGCTGTTTTGGTTGATTTGGGATCTCTAGTTACGGAGAGCAATAGTAACAATTCTCCTCTGAGAAGGGTAGTTTTCATTACTTTGGATAGAAATAAAACCTAATGGCACTATTAAGTATGTAGTATATGTTATCTTCCCCCAAAATGGTATTATAGGGTAAATGTTCTAGGTCATGAAATACTTTTGTAATATTGTACTCCCATTCTTCTTTCTGTTTTTTTTTAACAAGATAGCGAATAGGCTACAAATAACCTTACTAATATTTAGGTTAAATGTCTAATAACAGAGGCAGAAGTTTAAGCCATACTGCTTGATAAAGTAATTGGTTTTCTAGATCTAAAAATGTTGTGGGTTTTGTTATTTTTTTTTCCCCTTCGCTGCTCCCTATTCTTTTAAATAAATACACATGTTCTGAATTATATTTGATTGGTTCAAATGCAGGGTACACCAGCTCTGTCCCAGTCTGGCATAGCAGCTGATGCGTTGTTGAAGGGAACTATCACCCGGCTAGCTACAGAAGACAGCAGCCCAGAAAAGTGCCGAGAGGAAGCTTCAGCCAAAGGCCATGTTATTTATGAAGGCAAAAGTGGGCATATTTTATCTTACGATAGTGAGTATTTGTATACTCTACCTGATCGAAGTCAAGGCTGCAGCAGGTTCTGCTTTTATAATCTATAGCTGAACTATATCTGCTTCCAGGTGGATAGGTATAAACCTCAGTCTGGGGGAAGTATTGACCTGCATGTGTTTTTGAGGGTATGAGAATTAAAGTGATCCAGAAATTGTGCCTGTGCTCTGAAGAATCTCCTGTACTATGTCTTTAAAATATAGTTAAACTATTTAATTTCTGTGCCATTTGTTTCCAATTTGTCATGGAATATTTTTATTTTGAAAGGTTAAACAACCACATTTAAAATTATCTCTATTAAAATCAAAAGAAATGTATCATTTAAGTTTGAACTTCAGTTGAAATACTGATAAATGAGTAACTCTTTGAATTTATTATTATTTTTTAACAAGCCCTAAAAGATCTTTTTAAGGTTGAGATTTAATGTTGCAATATTATATCGAAATTGTGTTGTTAAAGTATTAATGACCTGTGGTCTCATTAAATGTAGTGCTCATGCGTCTTTTTTTTTTATTGTCCACATTTCCTAACCACACTCTTGTAAATTTTGCCAGCTATTAAAAATGTTCGTGAAGGAACAAGGAGTCCAAGAACTGCTCATGAAATTGGTTTAAAGAGAAGCTATGATACAATGGAAGGAAATATAAAGCAAGGAATGTCAATGCGGGAGTCTCCAGTGTCTGCACCGCTGGAAGGTAAAAACAGCTGCTTCCAAGGTGTTTTGTGTTTTATCCAAACCTTTTGCACTGATGTAAGAGTATTTAGAGTTATTTTATGGAACAGACTAAATGAGAAATTAGATTTAAATCTTACACTACTAACCAAATCTGTGTAATAACCACTACAATTAAAGCATGCTGGAAATATGACTGGAGTAGATACTAGTTTTCCTTTTTGTTTTGCTGGTGTGTTACCATAACTGCGGGTAGTTCAGCCAGCACTTACTCCTCTCAGTAGATCCGACACACGTAACTGACTCTTCACAGTCCCAGCGGGTTGTCGCAGAGCTGAAACAACACTGAGTCATACTAGCATGAACTCCACGGACTCACCCATTCAGTTAAATATTGGTCTCGGCCGTGGCATAGTAACTTGGTAACACACTGGCGTGACCTTCTGCATTCCTGCAATAAACTCTTTGATTATGCCAAGCAGAATGCTTGCACAGCTGCCGTATCCTGCTTCAGGGTATCCCTAGTATTATTTTGATTTAATAAACTATAATCAAACTAAGCCTGCAAAGGTCAAGTCAGGCTATTGTATAACTTTTCTGATTGTTTTTTAAAAATACAAACGCAAGAAAATGTTTCATGCCTAAACTATGGAGTCTTACTCCTTAAGTGCATTTTATCCCATCTTTGGGTAGCCCTTAAAGGCTATTTTGTGTACGTTTTCATCAGATGGAACAATATGAATAAGAGGTTTCTAGACTATATATAGAAATTCAGTGTTGCCTTTAAGTTGCTGATGCATTTGGCTTGTCTTTGGGCTCTTTTGGCATATGAGAAGCTGCTCTGATACTTCTATGCTGTATCTCGTCACTCTGACACATTTGCTGTTCTCAAACTGTGGAAAATTATGAGTTCTTTGGGGGGTTGATTTCAATTCCTACTGTAGGAACAGTAAATTCAGCTCTTTCCAGATGATTCAATATGAACTTTGATTAATTTGGAGGATGCTGAGGTATATTTTGGGGTGGTTTTTTATTTTTGTTCCAATTCCCATCATGAACACCTTTCTTTACTAGGTAAGGAAACTGAAGTGGAGTGTAAGAGAAGCAGGGACTGCTTTTGGGACAAGAGTTATGCTTGATTATAAAAAAATACCTTGTGTTTTCTAAATGTGTTAAAACTTGCGACAATGTAATAGCATGAATACTTGAACTGAAAGGGTTTTTTTTAGGGCAGGATGGTGTTTATAACATGTTGATACAATGCCTAGCATACTGAGGCTAGGCCCTCTGGGCACTACCGTGATACAGATATTATCTGTAATGTATGTAAGGAGGAGGAGGGGTTTTGTTGTTTTGGGGGTTTTTTTTGAACACTTGTTTAATTCTCTAAGTTACGTTCATTTTAATTTTAGGTTTAATATGCCGTGCGCTGCCTAGGGGTAGCCCACATGCTGAACTAAAAGAGAGAACAGTGTTGTCTGGCTCTATAATGCAAGGTAAAGTATTGCAAGTTTAGAAGGCAAGCATTAATTACATCCTCAAAAATCTGTATTTCTGAACCTTAAAACTGTTATTAACAATGGTAGCTGTGTTAAAGGTGGAGCTTATTTTATTAAACATGTTTTCAGAGCATAAATCAGCAGCTTTCTGATATGCTGTATACAAAGCTAGTGTGTAAACATAGCATTTTATTTCTTTTGGGAAAAGACTTTTTTTTTAATATTAATTTCATCTTGGGGAAGAAGCCTTTTTTTTTTTTTTTAAACAAACACTAACGCTTCCACAGACCTCTGGAGATGTATGCTATTTCCTTTATTTCAGCATCTGAAATAACTTGGGATGCTTTCAGTAATATATTGAATATTTGTTCAGTATTATTTTTGTGGCGATTTTTTTAGTCTTCAGAATATATTATCGCAGATGATAGCAAACCAAAGTTCCAGTTTTATGACATGTAGTTAGTTACTCTGTTTATGGAAAAAAAAGACTTAGTAATTATTAATACCAGTAATGTGACTCTTTCTTTCTATAAAAGGCACACCAAGAGCAACAGCTGAAAGTTTTGAAGAAGGCTTGAAATACCCTAAACAGATAAAGAGAGAGTCACCTCCCATAAGGACATTTGAAGGAGCCATTACTAAGGGGAAACCATATGATGGAGTCACTACTATAAAAGAAATGGGTCGTTCCATCCATGAAATCCCAAGACAGGACCTATTAAGCCAGGAGAGTCGCAAGACTCCTGAAATGGTGCAGACGACCAGGCCAATCATAGAAGGCTCCATATCTCAGGTAAATACAAAAAGCACTACTAGACTATACAGTTGCTTACAGACTCAGTAGTGAATCAATTCAGGATATTTGAATAATGACAAATATGAGGAGGTGTTGTTTGTTTTGGTTTAAGAAAGCAACCAACTTACAAAGCTTAAAAATATTTTCTGTGTACTAGAAAAATCCTGACACTTCACCTGTAGGGAACACACTTGCAAGCAAATGTGAGAACTGACAAGTAACAATCACGAGGATCCAGTTGTGTTCTGTGCTAATGTGATAAAAGCAATGAACTACGGTATCAGCAATGTGAGTTTTTTAGCACGAGTGAAACATTGGCAGGATAACCTTACCTGATCTTTTTCTCCTTTTCAGGGCACACCCATAAAATATGAAAGCAACTCTGGCCAGTCTGCCATCAAACACAATGTAAAATCTTTAATCACTGGACCAAGCAAGCTACCCCGTGGAATGCCTCAGCTGGAAATGGTGCCAGAAAACGTGAAGGTGGTGGAGCGAGGAAAATATGAAGATGTGAAGACCGGGGATGCAGTACGTTCCCGTCACACGTCAGTAGTCAGCTCTGGTCCCTCTGTTCTCAGGTCAACTCTTCATGAAACTCCCAAATCACAGCTGAGCCCTGGGATTTATGATGATACCAATGCTCGGAGAACACCTGTGAACTATCAGAGTCCAATGTCCAGGAGTTCACCTATGATGAATAGAGTTAGTGAGGGTATGTTATTCCCTTCCAGAGTAAGACAAGAAGTTTTAATAATTTAATTTTAAACTTACTGGTAAACTGGTTTCCGTAATTCATTCTATGTTTTTTTTTATTCTGATGGCTTCTCTCAATTTGGAGGGTGGCTAGAAGGAATTTTAGAAGGCTGTAAGCTGTTAATTGAAGTAAGAAAATGAAAATCTGCCATATTGTAACATGGAGGTGGGAAGGCAATTCAATCTCAGTTTGCATTTTATTATGGATCACCTTGAAAGTGTTACCTACAAAAGTAATGCTTTAAGGGCAGAACCTATTCCTGAATTATAGAGGTATCTAGATGAGGAAGGTAATATGGTGAAGTGTAAGCTATCTTAGTTTTAGGATTTAGATTTTTCACCAGAAATAGTTTGTGATATAAAATATTCTCTGTGATTTATTGTATCAGATTGCAGGGTCCTCTAGAATGTTCCTTGGGAGCCAGTGTATACTTGCAGCTGAGTTTTCTATTGAAAAATATGCATTTTATTAATTTGGGGTTTTCATTGTTTTTAGCTGGAATATCTTCTGGGAAGCCAGCAAATCACGAAAGGAAAAACACACTTACTCCAACACAGAGGGAGAGCGTGCCAGCAAAATCTCCAGTCCCAGGGGTTGATCCTGTAGTGGCTCACAGTCCTTTTGACCCTCATCACAGAGGAGCAACTCCTGAAGTCTATAGGAGTCACCTCCCTCCTCATTTAGATCCTGCTATGCCATTTCACAGGGCTCTGGATCCTGGTAAATACGTTTGTGTTGGGTTTTTTTACTTTTAGAAGTATTGTCTGCTTTGATACACAGAAAAGATACCTTTAAAAGACAACTATCAATGGCCAGATATAATTTATAAGAGGTTATATATATACACTGTTGTGGTTTGATTTCAGTTTAGTGGGAGGTTTAATATCTAACCAGGAAACTTATTAAAATATTATTGTATAATATTGTAACTTTCTTTTAGAAGCTGCCAGGTTGCTTCTGTTTTGTTAAAAAGTTCAGACAGTATTTTTAGATAAGTATTTGTGAAATATATTAAAAGCTTTCCTGAAAACTATGCAAAGAAGGATGTGGAAGATGCTATAGAATTAAACGGTAATCAGCACCCCTTTGTTCAGGACTGTTTATTCATTCTCACTGAGGGATTATCAGGTTATCCCTGGTGATATTAAATACAGTAGACTTCCTTTTAACCTATCCGTCGGTCCACTTCTGTGAAGTATTCTAACCTTTAGGTATTTCAGCCCTTTACATCTTCAGAACTTCAGGATTTACATTTTTAATCAAGTCTCTTCTCTAATGCCTATCTCCAACCTGGATTATTTAGCTTTTTCTGTCCGCATACAGTGCATAAATTCAATAAAACATCAGTATTAAAATGCTATTTTAATTCATTTGGCACTGGCTAGAGAGAATTGATAACACTTCTCATTGAAGCTATATAAACATCCGAAACTTTCATTCAATATCATCCATGCTGCTTCCTAAATCTTCTTTTTTACCCTCCTTCACCCTCAGCTGCTGCTGCTTACCTGTTCCAAAGGCAGCTCTCACCCACGCCAGGCTACCCAAGTCAGTATCAGCTTTACGCAATGGAGAATACACGACAGACAATCCTAAATGACTACATTACCTCACAGCAGATGCAAGTCAATTTACGTCCTGATGTAACGAGAGGGTTATCTCCTAGAGAGCAAACTTTAGCTCTCCCATATGCAGGAGCAAGAGGTATGCCTGTGTTTTTTCTGATGTTCTTTAAAGTGTGTTTTGGATATGTGGTGTGGTTTGGTTGGTTGGTTTGTTTCGTTGCTGCTTATAAATATATGTGTTTGTATGGATGCATGCATACAAGTGCATATGTATAGATGTGTTTGCAAATGAGTTGTACATCTAACTGGCTTTTGTGGATATAAAGGACAACTATGTACGTAATCAATATTGTTAAAGGGAAGGCTGTAAGACTTATTAGTGTTCAAGAAGCTAGACTGTTTTATGCTAGTTTAAATTGATATTCAGAAGCATACTTAACTCATCTTCAAACTTCAGAAAAGAGGATTATATCAAAATGAGAGTTTCTTCAAAATGAAAATCAAAGCAACACCTATAAAAGGGCAAGGTTTGTGAAAAACATGGTGGTGGCTTAAAGGTGTTATGTTAGAGAGTTAGCAAATGTGTGTGACCTCTTGCAGGGTGGGGAAAAGCCTAAATCAATCTGGACATTTAACAGCAGCAAGAAGGAGCTATTAGAAGTAAAAAGACATCTCGCAAAAGTGTAACTCCTCAAACAAAGAAAATGGAAATCTTGACAAGTTAAATGTAAGACCATAAAGGTCAAAAAAATTGAGGAACAATTTATAAAGCTAAATGAACAGGTAACTTCTTCAGATACACCAGAAGCAAGAAACTTGGCAAAGAAACTGTAGGCACTGATAAATCATCAAAACTCGGAAGTAATGCTTTAGAAGATAAGGCCACTGAAAAAAAGCAAAGCAACTTCTTTGCAACTCTGTTTGCTGTGGAGAGACTTATATTTCTGCAATGGAGATTTTCTTTATGGGACATGAGTTTGAAGAGCTCTTTCACATTGAAATGTTGAGCAAAGTTTTAGAACAAAATAATAAAATGAATAGTTATGAGTCCTTGGGGTTACATGGTGTTCTCCCAGGAGTTACAAACTTAACAGGAAATAGTCAATCTACCAGCTTGGTTACTGGATATGATAATCTGTCTATTGATTAGACGGGTTTTGATAGTTATTGGTAGAATGGAAGATAGCAAATGTGATGGAATTAGGCTGGTAGGACTAATTATCTTGGGGATAAGATATAAGATCTTGTAGTGTCTTAATTGGTTGGAAAAGAAAGGATAAGTGGGTTTTGTAGTAGGGGAAGTTATACTGGAGTTCTGCATACCTCTAGAGGCAGGAAGTCAAGCGTTGTTCGCATTTGAATGGGGAAGTCTGAGTACAGGCCAAAAAACACAACTTACTTGGACTGTGTTGCCCCAAGGTTTTAAAAATAGTTCTACATTGTTCGGAAATCAATTAGCGAAAGAATTAGAAGTGTGGAAGAAAGAAAATGAAGACCTAACTCTCCTCTCTTATGTGGATGATATTCTGATTGCCGCATCCACACCTGTTGAACCTGTGCGTTTCAACATTTCATTTTACTTTATGGATATAAAAGGTCTGGAAAAGGGAGTGAATGATGTCGGGTAATACCATTTTGCTAAAAGATGGGATTATTGAGTAGAGGTGAAGTGTATTTTTCTGAAGGGCAATTAAAGGGAGTGCTAGAAATGCAAATTCTGACTTAGTATGTTCCTAAATTGCTGATTGCCAGACCTAAGAGAGTATAGCCAGCTGGAATATAGTTCTGCACTTATTCTTATATTTTTTTCCACTAAACATTCACTGCTGACCGTTATCAATGAACAGAATATATAATGTGTGGACCATTGGTCTGTCCTTGAATGGCCATTCTTACATGTGTCATCTCCTAACAGGAATTATTGACCTGAACAATATGGCTCCCACTATCTTAGTGCCTCATCCTGGAGGAACAAGCACACCACCCATGGAGAGAATCACGTATATCCCCGGTACCCAGCTTACGTTCCCTCCCAGGCCTTACAATCCTGCTTCTCTGTCACCAGGTAAGAGCTCTTATGGTTTGGTGATGTCTCTAATCGTCTCACATGCTGAGATAATTGACCATCTTTATTTAGCTTTCATTAATGTCATGTTTTGATGTTTTCTTAGGCGATGCTTTTTGCATGCACTTCTCGCTTGGATAGCAAAGGTTTTCTTAATGATATCCTTTATAGTTACATTAGCAGCTGAAGGAGCGCTGACAAATTCAGAATTTGCCTCATTTTGTCAGGTCTTTATTTATAGTCATTTGATTACGATTTCACTAACCTCATATTATATGTGTCGAAGGGTAGAATTAGGGTCTATAAGCTGTCTAGTTTCTAACTGTATAGAAACCACTTTAGTATAAAGCTGTCGAGCCTTCCACTGTCACTGTATGTTAAGCTTTTGTCTTCCTAGATAAGTGGATAGTCTTGAGTGGAATGAAAATGTATTTGGGAAATTTTGCTGTAAGTGGATGGCAGAATATATTGGCAAGCGTTTACATCAAATTATGCTTGAGTATCTCTTTTTGCTACTTCATTTTATCTTGTGGACCTTCCAGGACACCCTACACACCTGGCAGGTTCTGCAGCTGCAAATGCTGAAAGGGAACGGGAAAGGGAGAGGGAGAAGGAACGGGAAAGGGAGAGGGAACGTGAGCGAGAGCGGGAAAGAGAACGAGAGAGGGAGAGAATAGCTTCAGTCCCTGCTGAACTTTATCTTCGACCAGGTGAGTGCACGTTGCTACATTTGGATCAGTTGTCTTGTAGACTGTAACTGCTCATTTTCTGTAGCCACTGTTAGCAACATGCAGCTTAATAACAACACGTTACACGGTTTGGTTTTAGTCTGCACTTAAGGCAGGTTCCTATTACCTAGCAGTTCTGGTCATGACTGCAACTTCAGCAAGTAACAGGCTGCTTGATCTTTCTCTCATAGCAATGTAGCACCTAGGGAATGGTTTGAATCCCAGTTATCGCTAGCACAACTTGCATGTCATTTAGAGCGTTGTAAACAGAATGCTACCATTTAAACCTTTAATACATACAGTCGCATCTAGAGTGGTGGAGACAACTGGGAAAGGATGTGGAGGAGACAGCATCGATACATAGTTCTGCATCGTTATAAAAGTGATCTATATATTTTTTTTGTTTGTTCCCCTCTGCTCTATGTTCTGCAGGTACAGAGCAGCCTGGCAGACCTGGCAGTCATGGATATGTTCGGTCCCCGTCCCCTTCAGTTAGAAGCCAGGAAAACATACTGCAGCAAAGGCCTAGTATTTTTCAAGGAACCAATGGGACAAGTGTAATCACACCTTTGGATCCTGCTGCTCAGCTACGTATCATGTATGTTTTATAACTTACTGTTGCAGAGATATCTGTTCTAATATTTGAGCTTATTAAAAGGTGCATTTAGCCTGGGGAAAATACTAAAAGATAAGGGTATACCACTATCTGATTGCTTTTGGATTTATCAGAAATGATCGAATGCATTTTCACCCAGTCCAGTTTGGATAGAAATTAGTGTCATAAAAGCTTCACTTTGCTGTATGCATGATATGGCTCTAATTCTTTTCTTCATGTGATACAATTCACAATATTCAATGTTTGCCAACAGGCAGCTCACCCCTGGAGCTCCCTCTATTACTCAAGGGTTGCCAGCTTCCCGTTACAATACTGCTGCTGATGCCCTTGCAGCACTAGTAGATGCTGCAGCCTCTGCTCCTCAGATGGAAGTTGCCAAAGCAAAAGAGAACAAGCACGAAGGAACCAGGATAGAAGAGAATATGGGACGGCGGTCAGCTGTGGTTACTGAGCAGCAGCAGATGGAACAGAAGACACTGGAGGTAGAAAAGAGGCCTGTCCAGTGCCCCTATACATCTGCAAATTTTTCTGGTGGCAAGTCCCAGGGACAGTCTTCATCAGTAGTCTATTCAGAGGCTGGTAAAGAGAAAGGACCTCCTCCTAAATCCAGGTACGAGGAAGAGCTGAGAACTCGAGGAAAGACCACAATTACTGCTGCTAACTTCATAGATGTGATCATCACTCGACAGATTGCTTCAGACAAGGATGCACGAGATAGGGGCTCTCAAAGTTCAGATTCTTCCAGTAGTTGTACGTATCTTAGTAACTATCTACTTCTTTGCTGTCTGTCTTAGCCTTTTAGGGAGATAATAAGCTGTGAAATGATTCTGATGTTTAATGATAAAATATTCAGCTTTGTGCAGTAGAGACACTTCATAAGCAAATACTATTTTTGCATATAGTGACTCAAGATTCTTGCAAATTCAGAGTTGTTTGCTCTGTTCGAATTCTATGCTACAACATGAAATGCAGGATAATAAAACTAACATTATCAGAAGTCAGGAAACCTAAAATTATTTTGTTTACATTGGAATACTGCTTTATGGAAATATTTGTTTCACCATGGTTATTGTGAGAAAAAGACAGCGTTTTGACTTTCATTTCACTGGTGTCATTTTAATGGAAGCACTAGTGTTGCTGTGTATAGGCAACAAAAATCTCATGAAATGCAGGATAATAAAACTAACATTATCAGAAGTCAGGAAACCTAAAATTATTTTGTTTACATTGGAATACTGCTTTATGGAAATATTTGTTTCACCATGGTTATTGTGAGAAAAAGACAGCGTTTTGACTTTCATTTCACTGGTGTCATTTTAATGGAAGCACTAGTGTTGCTGTCCATAGGCAACAAAAATCTGTGATATTTACACCTTATTCCACAACCTTTGCTTGGTATTCAGTATCCTCCCACCGGTATGAAGCTCCTGGAGATGCCATTGAGGTGATTAGCCCTGCAAATTCACCTGTACCTACCCAAGAAAAGCTACAGCCCTATCAACAAGAGACACCTAAACCAAGCCAGACAGAGAGTAAGTTTATCTGCATATGCAAATATTCTCACAATTATCTTGCTTATATTTACCAGCTCCATGAACTCGTAATAAAGTTAAAATATCTCGGGAGTCTTTAAGTGACTGCTTACCACATTCTTTACTTTTCAGAAACTTCTGTTGGAAGTATGTTGTTGCAGTGATCTGTGGAAAAAAACTAGAGCAAATGTATTGGAACTGACACTTGGCATTAAACAAAGCTCCTTTACATTACAGTGTAGCTGATTTAATAAGAAATTTATTTTCAATACATTCTTTAAAATTACTGCATATTGGTGTTGATGCCCACAACTTTACCTACTAGTAAAGCTCAAACTATTACAGTACAGTTTGCAGGTGAGAAATGAGCTGAAATTCACCTGCATTGTGGAATGAAGCTTTATTTATCTATTCTAAATTGTAGGGCCTATATATGGAGGGGGAAAAGGTGGTTATCACACAGGATACCCGAAGTCTAAAGCAGATTAAATTTGTAAGCACAGAACTTCCAAACCTTGAAGCTTCAGTAATACCATCTTAACAGACTGACCTTTTCTTCTTCAACTAGATGACCCAAACAGGCAATACGAGGGGACAATTCACCGCTATAGGACACAACAGGAACCACCTTCACCCCAACAACCTCCACCTCCCTCTTCCCAAGCAGAAGGCATGGCACATGTGCCCAGGACCCATCGACTTATCACCCTTGCCGATCACATCTGTGTAGGTTTATTTGCATGCATCTTTTCAGATGTGAGAACTTATATTTTGATGATGAAAATACATGTTTTGGAACATAATACCAATTCTGTAATTATTAGTTTTACTTGAGGATATTATGCAATGGTGTGTCTGAACTTACGATCATCTAATTTGTTGCGATTGGTCTCATAGTCATCTAGTTCATGAATACGTACACTCTGGCCAATGTCTGACCAAGGTCTCTTTTCTATTTTTTTGGCCACAATCAGCAAATTATTACACAAGACTTTGCTAGAAACCAAGCAGCTTCTCAGGCCTCTTTGCAGCCTCCCACCACTACATTCCAGAATTCCACCCCTGCTCCAACACCTGTTTCTACCCGGGCAAAGACATCAAATCGCTACAGCCCTGAGTCGCAATCGCAGTCTGTCCACCATCAGCGGCCAGGTGCTAGAGTGTCACCTGAAAATCTGTCTGACAAGTCCAGGGGAAGGTAATGCATGTTTTCAGTTTAACTGCAAATTTAATTAATGCCCAAATGTGATATTTATAAAAAATAGCGCAGTAATCTTGATGTAGATCAGAAGTAGAGGTATCTTTTGGTCTTTCTTTAGGCAACGTCTGTCTTGCACTGTTTTTGACAATTGGTTGGCTTCGTAACATAGCTTATAACTGTTTTCCCTTCACTTCTTATGCTTAATTTCTAGTCTTTATGGGGGTGAAGATGTTTAATTACTTAGAACTTATCAGAGTCATTATGGACAATTCAAAGACACCTTTTTGAGATCGCCAAGCATACTAAAGCGTGTAACATAACTACTTATGTCTAGTTATATATGTAACAACTGCAATGCAATTACATGTGTTAACTACTGCTTTACATGCATTAAGAGTACTTATCTGTCTCTGAATTATGGATGTAGACCTGGAAAATCTCCAGAGAGGAGTCATGTCTCTTCAGAGCCCTATGAGCCAATCTCACCACCTCAGGTCCCGGTTGTACATGAGAAACAGGAAAATGTTCTTTTGCTTTCCCAAAGAAGTGAGCCTACTGAACAGAGGTATGTGTAAAACTGAATTTTAAAAACATTATTCTGGATCTTTGTGCTGCAAACAATATCTTTATTAAAGAGCAGTTTAAGCAATCTTCCTCTGGTACCACGGGCAAGCTGTTAATCACTGTTCATCCTTTTGCACTAGCGTTCAAAACTTGCTACTTGGCAGATGCTTTGGGAAGCCTGAGTGAAACGTCATCTGTACGTGTTCTGTTCTTAAGTTTCTTGGTGCAAGCAGTGTGTTCTATGTTATAATGTTTTCTATCAGATATAACAAAACTCCTTGTGGGTGCCAGTTCTATAAAACTGAAGTGGTTTTTGGGAAAGGCCCATTTTCTACCATTTTTATTAAATAATTCAGGCTTCTCCTGCCTGATCAGCTTCCTGGATACTGTCCTGGTGAAGTGTGGAGGAACCCAGGTTTCCAACACTCATGATTCTAGAGCAGCTTATCACATGAAATACCACTAAGCTAAGGAGCTTAATTTCCAGGAGGTGTGAAGGTGGGATGTCAGGAGGTCCATGCATCGGGCAGCCCTGTTTCCAGGGCTATTTGTCAGTCTGCCAGATCTGCAACGTAAAACTACATGGGATCCCTGGCAGGCTGTATCAGTGCTGGTGTCTTCAAACGTCTGGCAAATGCACATCGGAATGGATGCTTCTGTCATTTTGCTCTGCTGCCTGTTGAAGAAGGAATAGCACCCGATGTGCTCACCATGGACTTATTTAGGGCTTATGCTGGGGAAATTGATTCTTTTTTTCTTTGTTTTTTCCCCCTGCACTCTGCAGTTGCTGGCAGGGTTGTTACAGTCCATGATGGGTGTTAGCTAGATGCAAAGGGATTTTCAGGAACATGGCAGGGAAGACTGCACTTTTTAGAATTTTAAGGATCTTGGCCTAGGAAACCTAGAGTCTTTGTCTTTTTTTACTTTATTTTTAGACTATTTTTTTAATTTAAGTATGGGGTGGAGTTTGGTTTTGGTTTTGTGTTGTTTTTTTTTTTTTAAATTAAAGCTGATTTGCCAGATTGCTGCTGCTTAAACAAACTCAAGTATTCTAAGTGCCACAGTGAACATACAGTTGATCGTTTTTATCCACTTTTGAAAACAGAGCAAGTTGTTCCTGACGCTGGTATTAGCTGAGATTTTTCACCTGAATTTCTTCATGCTTTAGTTTATTTTTTTTCTTAAAATTCTGTAATTGGAATACTACTGCTTTTATCATCTTTATAAACAGCCTAAAATTTGCATATTTTAAGATTTGAAGATAAAATGCATCTCTTGTCAGTTTGACATTTACTTCAGCAATTTTTTTACGCTAATGTGACAGAAATTATGTGCAGAAAATGCGCCAGCTACTGTGAACATAAAGTTGATAAGGCGTATGAAATACAGGACGTTGATCCCAGTCTGAATTTGTGCCATAGAGCAAGGATGGCTAACTGGCAGCTCTCGAGCCAGATTCCAGTCCATAAGGTTATTTTACCTGGTTTCTAAGAATGCCTGAAATGGCTTCATTTGTTTGGACCATGTGTGACAGGGTGGGTGAGCAGACTTAAGAAGTAGTACGTCCTTTTTGGTGGCATACTGGGGACAAGAGTGAGGAGAAGAAAAAGGTTGGAAATGTGTAAATAGTAGGAGCAGCTAGGATGAGTATTTGGGCTTCTAGCTTAAACATTTCGTCACCTACCAATTTGCAGTGCAAACTTCAGCCGGCATGCAGGTTGCAAGGCAGAAGTAGGCACCCCTGACATGATTTGTAAGAGCATCATCTCTGTACCACTCTCCAGCACAGACAATGACATGGTCACTTTTTCTGTGAGCTGTAGAATCTTAAACCCCTGTTACCTGGATAAAGCAGACGTTCTGGAGAGTCATTATATTTGTCTGGTCACCAAAAAACAGGCTGAGGAAAGAGTTTTAAAGCTCGTATGAATGTTGGCGGTTTCTGCCTGACTGCTTTTGGAAAGATTTAAATGTACATCTTGAAAATGTTCTCTCTCTTTGACATATGTTGGTCTTGGCAGGACTGACTCTCGCTCTCCAGGTAGTATAAGCTACCTGCCTTCGTTTTTCACCAAACTTGAGAACACTTCACCAATGGTAAAATCCAAGAAACAGGAGATATTTCGAAAGCTGAACTCATCTGGTGGAGGTGACTCTGACATGGGTATGCAGGACTTGCCTTTTCACTGAATTTTTCCAGCTTAAGCTTTATGTGACTGCCATCCACAAATGTCCTAGCCTAAATAAGTTTAAAATAACATATGAATTAATACAAATCTATGAATATAAAAACATATATAATAATTTATGACCGAAGAACTGGAAGATTGTTACATTTTTTTCCTTTTTTTTTTTTTTTTTTTAGTGCTGGTATACGTAGGACTGTCACACTTAAGCTTTTTAACATTTTGTTTGAGAGATGGAAATGGTTTCTGAAAACCATGGAAAAAACACATAATTAACAAGAGAGTTAAAACCTGACATTATTCTAGTTAACTTTGTGTCTGTAGTTTGCTTCATATCAACATCAACTATTACACATTTTCCTTTTTGGAAAGGTGTCTTGAAACTGAATGTCTTGTGTTTTCTTGGCCCTAATAATTATGGCTGTTAAAAAGACATATTTTAATATAGTTTCAGTAATGGATACTGACATGGTGGAATATGATACTAGAACTATATTTTTGTTTTTCTCTTAGAAACCTTAACAGAACTTTGTATCAAAATTGTCAGTAGTGAGAGTTTAAGCTGTTTGTGAACTCAGTACCTAGTAGAGAGTGTTTATTTGAAAGTGAATGCTCTTGCATTGAGCAACAAATTAATCTCATTCTGAGAAACAAGGCTGTGTCAGTAAGGGTTGCAGTATTCTTTTTATTGGATCCCCATTGTGTACACGACAGATTTGGCTCTGTTGAAAATTTTGTGTGCATGCTTGGCGTACAAACACACTTTCCATTGCTGCCAATAATCTTTTCATTTATATATTGAATTCAGTGTTATGGTTGAAAATCTTTATTCTCAAATTGGACATAACATGGGTAATGTTGAGGGGGGGATGTTTAGCCATTCAAAGTTATTGTCATTCATTTTTTTAGTACATACAAATACTCAGCCTGTACGGTTCGTATGTTAAAATATGTATTTAACAAATGAAATGCAGCTTTGCATTTTAAAGTACATAAATTGTGAAACTTCAAAAAGTCAGTCTGTTTCCTGAAGTAACATCTTTAAAAGAAGGCTAGCCGTGACCATATAAGATACTTTTACCCTGGTATGGATCATTTTCCTGAAGAGACATAAATGCACATTCATCTTAGAAGATTGAGAAAGCAAAAACAGAACATTGAACATAGTTCAAAGTAATTATACCTTGTGCATTAGGACTAGTAGTGATCACTTGTAGTGATCATCAATACTGGAAAACTCAATGAAATGTTGTGCTTTAATTGCAGCAACTGCTCAGCCAGGGACTGAAATATTCAATTTGCCAGCAGTCACTACCTCAGGTAAGATTTTCAATAAAAGAAACAATATATGTTTCAGAAAAAATAAACTAGTGTAATATCTTCCGTTTATATGCTTTGGGGAGTCCAGTAAATGAGGAAGAAGATGAAAATTTGAAAAGTAATATCCTGCATGAAAACTTGTTTCCTGTAAAACAAAAATGACCAAAGGAAAAGCAAAATGACCAAAGGAAGTTTCAGAAAATATTTTAAATGGGAACTTAGGCAAGAACGTTTTATTTCTGTGTGCTCTGCAAGTCCTACACAGAGGTGGAAGTCATGAAACTGGTTAGCATCTCACTTAAATAAATTTAAATACAGTGTAGTTCAACAAAACTTGAGCTTAGTTCATCAAATGTAGTTTACTTTATAAACCAGTGTATATAAAATACTTACTGATTACTTTCTATGAGATGGGGAAATGAAACATAACCCATAATTTTACTGTGTTAAGGAGGCGAGGGAGACAGAGAATTGGACTGAAATGTGGGAGATAGGAACTGCCAAATCTGAATCTTGAGTTGTACCACAGATTGACTTTACATGATTTTGGCCAGTCGCTGCCCCTTCTGGTACAGTGCTTCTGCCTTTTAAATGGAGAAAGTACTGATCTCCATTAATTTAGATGGAAGACAAGCTTTTGGAATAAATATTTGCCATGTATCACACTTCATAAGACAAATTAGTATGTATCATTAATGAGAGAAGTATTCTTCTGGTCTCTTCTTTTACAACTGAATAATAGCTGCAGATTTTACTTAATATGCTATCACAATCAGCATGCTCAGCTTCCTTTGCTATTAAAAAAAAACCCAAAGAAAAGTAAAATTTACCCTCTTGCAAACAGTCTGACATTTAGTGGCACTACTGACATAGCTCTTCAGTGTTTGCTGGCATGTCTAACTTGTAGCCATTGTGAGCTGCTTTGGAGCATGTAGCTTCGCATTTTAAAAAATCTCATCTTTGGTTTTTTTTCCACCTTTCTGCCTCTCTCTCAAATCTTTTCCCATATCCCTTTGTAATTTCTCTGAGATATGTTTTTTGCCTCCCCTCCCACCTTTTCCTGTATGTTTTCTTTTATCTCCCAGGTGCAGTCAGTTCTAGGGGTCATTCCTTTGCAGATCCTGCCAGTAATCTGGGTCTGGAAGACATTATTAGGAAAGCATTGATGGGAAACTTTGATGACAAGAGTGAGGAGCATGGAGTTGTAATGTCACAATCTATTGCGGTAGCACCTGGCAGTTCCAGTGCTGCAGTATCAGCAAGTAATGAGACGCGTAGGGAAGAAGCTAATCCATCACCAAATTCAGGTGAGGTATTGCAGCTCCTAAATATTTCATGGTCTTAAAGAAAAAAATAAATTAAGGGTTTTGAATAAATTTGGTGTCACTGAAAATCGCCGTCTTTCCTCTAGAAGTCATAGAGATGGTGTTTCCATTCCCTCTAGTGGTCCTGGCTTTCAAAATGGTGCTGGTGACTTCAGGAGCATTAGCCAGTATTTCTTAGAGAATGACGACACTGATGAAACAGGGAAGAGATAACAGAGTGTATTAGATACCTGAACCTTCTCAGTGGTTTGATGAAAATGCATGTGTAGTACATCACTTATAAAGAAGATGTGACAGTGGGAACTAGCTTGAACTGAAAACATCTCCCTTCCTAAAAATGGAAATATAACTCCGTTGTGATAAGAATAGGGATTTTCTAGCAACAGTGTGCTAGAAGACCAGCCTATACGGTCACTAATTGTAGTAAATCAGCATGCCAGAAGGCACCAGTGTGCACCTCCTGTTTGCTGCTAAGTGTTAATTTACAGAAACAAACGTAGGCTAAAATGCAGTGTAACATTTTTGTGAAATCTGTCCCTTCTGTTTCCAGGAGGGGGAGTCGGCAAGCAGAAGCTAATCGGCAAGTCAAATAGTAGGAAGTCTAAGTCTCCGATTCCTGGACAGGGGTATTTGGGAACCGAAAGACCTTCTTCTGTCTCATCTGTACATTCAGAAGGGGACTACCACAGACAGACTCCAGTGTGGGCCTGGGAAGACAGGCCTTCATCAACAGGTGAGAAATGGGTTTCTTTCAAACTTGACAAACCAGATGTGGTATTTGTAGAAAGGTCAGAGGTAGACACACTATAACACTGGTATATTCGTCAAAAGATTACAGCATATAAGGATTTTCTGAAACAGACTTTCTGCTAGTTGTCACAACAAAAACCCGACTATCTTTCAGATACAGATCTCTTAGAACAGCTCATGTTTTTGACTTGGAGAAACTCTCTTTGATTCAGGTTCAACACAGTTTCCTTACAACCCGTTGACGATGAGGATGCTCAGCAGTACACCGCCAACATCCATTGCGTGTGCCCCACCGTCCATGAGCCAAGCAACCACTCACCAACAGAACAGGATATGGGAGCGAGAGCCTGCACCACTGCTTTCAGCACAATATGAGACTCTGTCTGACAGTGATGACTGAACTACGCGGATTTTTTTTTTTTTATTTGCGGGTCAAAAAAAGAAATCTATTTTTGACTTGTGCCCATAGAGACTTTCCAAGAGAGCAAGGGCCACACAATGAAGAATTAATGGAGAGTCCATTAAATGCCTTCTGCACAGGCCATGTGTTGGAGGATCGTGATCAAGAAGGTTGACTTACTAAAGATAAATATGTAAAGAGTTTTTAAAAATGTGGACTATTCCTGTTCTACATCTATTTGTAAAGAAAACCATAATGTCTTTAAATCATTCTTCTGTAAATAGAGAGTACTTTTTGCAGTGTTTTTTCCCTTGCTATAGTATCTGGTGTACTTATGTTCAAATCATTGCCTAAACTTTGGGGGTCATTTTGTAATTTTTTTTAAGCATTTTCTCCAGTGTAGAGTACTCTTCATAACCCTAGCCTCTCTACCAGCCTAGCCTAACCGTAACCCTAGCCTCCCAACCAGCCTAGCATCATTGCCCATTTAATGCCGTGCCACTTCTTGCAGGCATTGTGCTTTTATATAATTTTTTTTCCCCTAGACACACTTTCTCAGTGGTGTTCAAGCTCTTGTGAAAATGTTGATTTTTAAGACTGACCCCTTACTGAATTCTGTACATTAACATAGTCCAGTTCGCTGGAATAAGATGATATATTTCTTTGACTTTTAAATTCTGCCACATTGTAAATTTTTGGTGCAGTTGGTTTTATTTAGCAACACTGCAGAAATATTATTGCATGGGTATGTTATGGTTCATTTTTAAAAGGAAACAAAACAAAACAAAAAGAACAGCTTCTGGAGGCATACCTCACTGTTATGCACACTGGGAATTTTAACTGTGCCCCAAAAGCCTATCTTGGTGTCTTCTGTTTCTGCATTGTATGCAGTCAAAACAGGCTACTAAATTTTACTGTCCTATTTAACCACAGCAAATGGCTTATCTGAACAGAGGCTCTGGGTGGGTTGATAAATCCTTTAAGAAGAAAAACCTCTACATCCCAAGTTTAAATAAAACAAAGTGCTTTTATAGAATAATTGAGCAACACACGAGTCAACTACTTGGCTTCTGTTACAACCAGTTTGAAATAGGTACTGTGACTTTTACCTTCCTCCAGTCTGATTTTAAAATCATTACGTAGTAGTTATTTTAAAGTCTGCGTCCCCATCCCAATCCCTAGCCTTATAAGCAAGCTTTTGGTGGAAGTCCTTACAAACGCTTGGCTTAACTCCTAAAGTGTGCAATACTTGTTAGGGTGACTTTTTTTTTTTTTTAAATTGTATATGGTACTAGGAGAGTCTCCTTAATCATTCATCTATCAATGCCTGCTATGATATGCTTGTAGCTCATGTATACATACATCTGGTTAGTGATATCACAGGGTGTCCTGACATCCATCTTCAAGAGCATCTTATTTTTTGCTGCACTGACCTCAGGAATTGAATTTAAGTCTTCTGGGGTAGAAGGACTGATTTACAGATAGCACTGAGTTGGGGGGTGGCATGGTCTGTCAGATTCCAAACTGCTTTTGCACCTCATTGATGAACAGAGCCTTTGCCTTGAAGTTATTTTCCAGTCAAAATATTTTTAATTTAACACTGTATTTGCAATACCTTGTATAGAAGGTGTAATGTAGCTGTGTAACCTTAAGCTATGTAAGCTCTACATCTTATGGAAGGACTGTAATGGTCCAGTTGCAAACAGGTGGAAGTACAGAACTATTTATCGATAGCAAATTTACTTTGAGTACTTCAGAGGAAAGCCTTTTTGCCCTAAATGTGAGAAAGAAAAAATCCAAAGGAACTCATTTGGAAACTTGACACTGCGTTGCAAATACAGAATTATTTTGCTACTTCTTTTAAACACTGCATCAGAGTAGATCAGTTGGCAGTCTTAAATCTCCTTGCAGTCTTTCTCTAAGAAAGATTTTTCTCACCCTCCCATCCTTTACCCTTCTGGCATAAAGGAGTGAATTTTTCGTCCTGTTTGTAGACCTGTGCTCTTATTTTAACTTTTTTTTGTTCCCACAGCAACATATACTGGAAAACAAGTTGATCTGCCCTTTTTGTAGATTTAAATTTGGAGTGGAGAGTTCAGTTCCATTCTAAGACTCACTTGTTCTCACGTTCTTAGTGTAACAAATACAATGTGAGAGGCATGTACAGACAAACGTCTTTGCTAACTGTACAGTAAGTATAGCATGTTCATTGCAAAGCTTCATGTTATTGCTGCTGCAGCAGCAAGATATCCAAAGTAGGATAGTCACTTTCTCCTAAGATACAGCTTGAGTGGCATTTGCACATAAAATATTGCTGCTTTTTTGTTTGTTATCAGAGTTCTAACTTCTCCAGTGTGAAAAACTTCTCCAGAGCCTAAGTTAGGGTTTACCACAATTCCAGTAATCTTCAAGTATGGAATTACATCTGACCTGTTTCAAACAGGAAGGTGTTTGTAAATCATGTTTACAAAGTGTAGTTTACTACAAATTTTTAACTGATTTCTGATCAGCGCTTTCACAATGCTTTCATCTTGATATGTTTCGTGATTCTGATATGAAACCATTTAAGACTTGAAAAAACCCATGCATCATAAAACTCAACTTTTTTTTTTTTCCACACAATGTCTTCAGTAGACAGTGACTTCTGGATTCAGACCAATCAATAAAGGGGATCAGTTCTCCATTCGCTTTTTCTGTGTCTCCCTCTTGTTTTGCAGCATCAAGCTATGTTCATGAGAACAGGCAAAACACTTCCCTTAGGGGGTGCTGCAGGGTTCCCAGTTAACACTGCTGGAGTGTCTAAGGTCTGCCACTTAAAAACAGAACTTTAAAGAAGATTGGCTCTAAGGTGTTAGAGCCTTTCTGTTAGTACAAGCGTGCCTGTAACAGCTGTATTTTTACTTCCTAGCTTGCTGAGAACAAAGCTGTATATGTGACTTGAGTTTTTCCAGCTTCAATGAACATCTACTCTGGAAAACCTGCGTGCCTCTTCTTAGCTCAAAGTTAAGCAGAGTTGAAGCCACTCATGCTACTGTAAGTAAACTAATAGTGATGCAATTAACATTAAGGGATATACCAAACAGCTGAAGTTCTTACAAATGAGAGGTTAAAATAATGCTTGGTAATGACAGAGTTAGTTCTACTATCCTAGCTAAATATGGATTTGATAACTTCTGGTTTAATTCTCCTTTGTCTTTAACATTAAGCTTCCCTGCAGGGCAGAACTGAAAAATTCTGTTGTATAAGCAGGCTGTTCATACTAGATTCACATGAAGGCATGTACCTTGCAAACGTGATGGTATGTACATGCCATCTCTTCCAAGAGGAAGCCTCAGCATTCTAACACTGACCTATCCAAGAAAGGAAGACAGCTTTCGCACTTAGTGTGCTCTTGGCTGGGGTAAGGTAGCCAAGTGTTTTATTTTTGACACCAGCTCTGCTTTGGTAACATAGTCTCACCCCTCCTCTGAGAGGACATGTTCTATCTTTGGGTGCTAAATGCTTTGAAGAAACCCACTTGATCTTCAGGCAACCTGTTTGAAAAGGACATGGACCTACAGCTCTGTCATGGTATGGGTATAGTCTGGGAAATGCTCTATTGAAGCTAATACATACTGAACTGTAGCACTGACACAAATACACTCCTTGACTTAACTGCAAGTATTAATACCAGACTTTGCTGGCAGTCAAGACAAAGTTAAATCATTAGCATGGTAGGTCACTCTAACCATAGACTACACCACAAATTTACATAGTTAAGATTTCACAACTTTATTTTGGGGCAAGTAAGTTGTTAGGCGATAGCAGCCCTTCTTGTTAAGCAGTCCTTAAACTCCTCATTGCTGTTCCCCTGGAGAATTGCACCAAACTGGTCCCAGGCTGCTTGTACTGACCAATCCTTGCTGCTGTCAGCCACCTCAAGGTTGTATTCTGTGGCCAAACTTATTTGGAGCCCTTTCTCCTCTTGGCCAGCTCAGCTAGTTCTTCCTGGATGTGCTGGACAGAAGCAACATCTCCCTTCTGTTGTGCCTGCTTGAGAGCTTCTTTGTACACTTGTTTTGCTTGCAGGAAGTCTTCTGTAGCAAGAGGAAAAAGTAGCATGGCTAGCCAACTACACACCCATTTTCAGCATCCCCTCCTGAAGCTGAGCGCATGCAAAGGACATGCAAAAGACTACTTGGAACACTTCAAGAACTAGGGAGGTTCAGAAAACAGCCAGCATAGGGTGCCAACTAAAAGAGCTAGACAGCAGCAATGATGACAGGACAAGGTGCTGCTTCAGCATTAAGATCTCATCGTAACAAGTCTCAAGCATGTCTTGCATCCTTTTGGAACCAGTTACTATACATACAGGACAAGGGAAACTAGATTCACTGGCAACCTTTTGAGTCAGATGCACCAGTACCACATTTATCTTGGACAGGATCCTTCAGCAGCTGAATTCAATTTGAACACAATACAAGTTGCCTACACAAAGTCAGCAGACCTACTGCTTAAACTAAAAATAGTAACACAAAAATAACACTATAGTTCAATCCTACAGTACAGGCATCTGCAGTCAGCAGCACAAGCACAGTGACATGGGCTGGACATTTATTTACTTACCTTTGTGCATCAGAATTGCTGCCAGGTTATTCAGCACCATGTGCTCCTCAGGGTGTTGAGTCTCCTTTGCCAGCTCAGCTGCCCTCTTCACATAGGAGTATGCCTCATCGTAGTGCCCCTGAGCATCCAGTACAGTTGCTAAGTCATTCATCAGGACCACAGTCTGCACCAGGACAGAAAAGGAAGCCTCAGAGCGAGACTTGCATAGAAGTCTAGGGCAGCAGGAGCATCACATTCATACCCCAGTCACACTAGTGAAAGTAGTATTCCCCAGAGAAGCTTTCAGTAATAGTGTCTTATATATCAGCATGCTGCATGCTCATTCTTCCTGGCAGGAAAACAGAAGCTAATTTAGTGCTGTGTACATTTGATGCCAGCAAAGCTGCTTTGAAGGCTGCCTCATTCCCTAGGACATTAGCCTTTCTTTCCCTAGTAGTCCAACTACCATTGTACATGTCACCTGTGGATGAGTCTCTCCCTGAACATCATTTGATATCTGCAGAGCCTTCTCATACATTTTTTGGGCCACTGGGAGCTGGTTAATGTTTTGGAGATAGCGAGCATAGGAGTCTAGGCTCATCCCAAGCAACAGACGGGTGTTGGCCTTTTCTTCAGCTGCAAATAGAGAGGAGTGGAAGTGATCACTTCTACAAGATCAAGCATGAATCTCCATCCTACAAGAGTAGGAAACCAATGCAGTGTGAAGACAATGGATTGACATGAAGATGGTGCTTAGGCAATAGGGAAAGCAACATCAAAGACAGGGAAATCGAGAAAAGATAATAAGAGAAGCCTTTGGCAGACAAGGCAGTCCCACCTGGTAAGACATCCTCAGGCAAGTCCTTTTGCTTGGTAATCTTCTCCTCCAAGGTCAGGATGCAGAACTCATAGCCAGCCAGGGCTAATTTGTGCCTGCAAAGTACAACTACTCAGCAAAACAAGGCTCCTTCCACCCCTGAAGGGATGGATGTGAACACCTTCAATCCCTCATTGCAGAGGGCCTGTAAGACAGCTTTTCCCCTTCACCAGAACCTTCTTGCCCTCGGTGTTCTTTTCTTGATTATGGCCTGGACCCTTCTCTTGACCCATAGGCAAAGGGATCCAAGATGTGGAGAGGGGCCCCCCCTCCCCCCAAACAAGGCCAGCTAAAGCAACCCATGCCAACACTTCATTGAAAAATGAAGCTACAAGTTGCTTCAAAAGCCTTCTCTCCTGTGAGGTGTGGATTTAAGACTAAAGAGTGATGTCCTCTATGACTAATTTTGCCCTAGAAGCTGGGCAGGTCAGCAAATCACTGTGCTGCGTGACAGCAGGTAGGCAAATATCATGCCTGTGGGAACCTTTATGTTGATGGTATCTTGTCACACCAAAGCCTCCTCAGGCACTCTATGCTTAAAGAGCCCCTGCTCAGCCACCACTGCCACCGTGAAGCTGAGACGAAAGCAAAAAATGCCTTTAGCAGGGAACTCACTGTTTCTGAGCAGCATAGATACTGGCCAGCTTGAGGGACATCTCAAGGATTGCATTGTCATCCTGCCAGGAGGACACACAACACAACTGTTACTCTTCTTGCATCTCCCCAGTAGAAACATTACTTTGCCAGAGAACAAGTTTAGACCTTGAAAATGCCCATCCTGTTGTCTCCAGAGCTGCCATCCCCTCAAAGGAAGTTCTTGAGAAGCTGGCAAGCTCATAGCTAGTATTGCAAGTTTTGAGTAGGAGGTATTACAGCACAAGAAATAGACCAAAGAATTGTTAATACTTCTGATAAAGGCTTTCAGCTGGAAGAACATACCTCCTTTGTGTCCCCTGCAAGCAAATAGCTCATACTTGCTTTGTAGAGTTTTTCTGCCTGAAATGAGAATTTTGAAGAGAATACTGAGGAATGATGGCAGTTAAAACAAGAGACCTCTACCCTTTACGGAGGCAGACTACTGGGAGAAACCTGTCTCACAATTTGCGGCGTTTACATTGTATGTCAAGACCAGTGAGAAGTGAAAGGCTAACCAGAGCCCAACGGTACTGCCAGCTAGCAGGGTCCTTTCAGTTTCTACTTTAGGACTCCTGCACCAGCCACGAGTTTACCACATCTATGTGCCTTCAGGGCTTTCCCAGATTCTCCTTGGGACAGCCATCTAACTGCTTGACTATGGCATTTGACAGTAAGAAGTATTCTTTCCCTTGCACACCATGTTGGAGCTCAAAATTTAACTGTGAAAGCATCTTTCTTAGCAGCATGTGCTCCATGGGACTGCAGTCCCAAGGCAAATTATTCTGCTTTGGACTGCAAGATCTCTGCCTCACAACTCTCAGTACGCAGCCTGTCACAGCATGCCACACCTTCAGAACTTGGACATGACAAGACCTTGCACAAGATGTCAGCCTCTTAAAATTCAGAGAGAAAAAAACCAGTTACTCACATTGTCCAGCTGTCCCCGCATGAAGGCCACGTTTGCCATCTGGAAGAGACAGGCGGTGCTGAAGCTCCACAAAGGCTGCGGGGACTAGCCTCAACACAACCGCTTTTCCTTCTACCTACAGCTCCACCACAGACCCAGCATGTGGCACCACACACCCCCCGAAGGGAACTGTGGCCCCACGGCGACTTCTAGCACGGGCCAGACACGACATGGGACAGCCCCGAGCCAGAGGGCGGCCAGCCCAGCCCCTGCCGGCCCCCCCCGGGCGCCTCACCATGCTGTAAGTGTAGACGATGGGTTTCCTGTTATCCGACTGGGGCGACAGCCGCAGGGCTTGGTGCAGAACCTGCTCGGCCTCCCCCAGCTCCCCCTTCATGACGCTGAGCTGCAGAGAGGGAGGGAAAAGCCGAGGGGCCGGTGACCCGCTCGTGGTCGGGCGGGGCGG